>NC_050590.1:1283528-1303528 GCF_013368585.1 Megalops cyprinoides
AGACAGTTCGGCTCACTACCTGTAGGTTTAATTTACCTGTTTACAGAGACCCGGGACGGTCCCAAGATCTGGACCTATGGCCTATGGCCCACTCATCTCTGGAAAAATAGTCCTGTCCGGGGGCCTCTGGCGGATATGTATCACATACAATCGAGTTTATGCAGAAACACAGAACATGGCAAAGGCTTTTTTTGCATATTTAGTAAGTTTATTGTGGCTGTTGAGTTAAACCACTCTGGGTAGAATAAGGTGGGTAACCAGCCACCACAAAAAAATTATAAGCAACTCTTCCACCAGGAAGATTTACTGCTACACTGCCCTCTAGTGTTTGGAAGAGGAACATGACGCTGAGCTGATTTTTCCATCAGATGCATAACATACTGTTCCATATGCAGTAGAGTGGAAGGCCATGCCAGGCTCCCTGCAGTGCAGACCCAAGAGTTTGCATGTGTGTGGTGATGCCGCACATTGCACAAGCTCTTCAAGAACCAGCAGTTCGGTAACCTTAGGGCCCTGCTGCAAGAACCAGCAGTTTGGTAACCTCAGGGCCCAGCAGTAAGAACCAGCAGTTCGGTAACCTCAGGGCCCAGCTGTGAGAACCAGCAGTTCGGTAACCTCAGGGCCCCGCTGTAAGAACCAGCAGTTCGGTAACCTCAGGGCCCAACTGTGTGTAAGCTGTCACCAGGCTCTCCCGCTCTGTCTGTTCTTTCCTGAGTTCTTTCCATTCTCTGTCAGCTTTCTGTTCAGGATGTTTTTGTGTCATCCTACACATCCTGTTACATGATTGTCGGTTAATCTGAGGATCACTGGCTGCTGTTGATAAAGTTACACTCAAATGCTTTATTTTATATTTTTAAAACAGGTATAGCATCTTAAAAATTAAACCTTGGCCATATAATATGCTATGTGATAACCTGTAACTATGGAAGTATGAACCTCTCTGAACCTTTTCACATTATTTGATATAGGATTGCAATTCTCTGCCAGTCCAAGTAAGCTAGAGACTATTTAACAGTAGAGACCATTAAACTAGTATATCTTACTACTTTTGTCTTTTGTATGTAAATATTTCACATTTTACTATGAGGACCTCAGATTTGAGGAAAGGGGTAGTGGGAGAGACTCAAATTGAGCAGCCAATAGGAGATCATGTATATTAAAATGAATCTGTCATATTAACAGAGGCATTTTGCCATTCCTGTGCTTTCCTAATTATTGTTACACTCACTGCTCTGCTGTTCCCGGCCAGAGGATGACAGCCATGCTCACATTGTGTCACATCATTGCATAAAATGACCCCCCCAAGGGATTTAGCTGGTCAGAGTCGCTAACTTTTATTTGGTGCCAGGGCAGACTGCGTAAATGGGCATGTGCTTGCGGGTGCAATTGGACCCGGCAGTCTGCTCCTCGGGTGAGGCGAGGCCTTGGTCTCTTGCACCTCATCAGACGCGATGACAAAGCGGGGGATGTGCATCTGGCAGGCAAAGCCCCTCCTGCTGCCAGCCCTGAGCTGCAGGCCTTGCTCTCTGCTATCAGGTGGCTGCGAGCGCACGCTTCCACCAGCGGGGGCACTAAACATTTACATGGCGGGATTGTGTGTAGAAGCTCTGGCTGGTCGGTGGCTGCTGCTTTGGGAGAAACTGCTGTGGAGTCTTCACTGCACTGCTTGTCATTTAAACTCCGCTCTGATGCTCTGATGCAGAACGCCAACAGGCAGGTGTTTTGCCTCCTCCAAACAGGCGTAAAGTTCACGGGCCTGGCGCTCAGTGAAATGTGAGCGCCGCAGCAGCAACAGGCTGCAGGAGTGGATTACACATCATAGAGCTCCGCTCAGCGTCACACGGCTACTGGCCGTGCATGCTAACGTGCACCCTGACTCACCACTGAATTTATTTACTCCACTGGGAAGGCTGACACTAAGGACAGTGAGGACCTGAGGAAACACAGCGGACAGGGGGTGAGAGAGTGTACAGTCTGCTGCAAGGATGTGATTGGTTCTCTGATGAGAAGAGCCAGGTGTAGAGTTTGACCTGGACGTTTGGTTTAGCGTTGGGTAGCAGTGTGATGGCAAGGCGCAGGGCTCATAATGGAAAGGTTCGATACCCCTCTGGGGGAATGCTGTTGTACCCTTGGGCAAGGTGCTTAATCCCAAATTATCTCAGGAAATATCCAGCTATATAAATGGACAATACTGTAACTGATGTAAGTCACTCTGTACAAGAATTTCTGCTTAAAGACAGTAATGTGATGTAACATACCTTCTCTTTCAGTAAGTCAGTACCATGGGATCATCAATGACTGTTGCCAATCAGGATGGTGGTTTAATATCCCATCCAAAAGACAGCACCTCCTATAGAACAGTATCACCATCACTTCACTGCAGCATTGGTTGTCCCTCTTGGTCCAGGGGGAAGAGTGGGAGAACCAGCAGGTGTAGCTGTCCTGCTTTTTCCAGAGGGCTCCCATCTAACCAGCCTCGGGAATCTGCTGGGGGGGGGGTGGCACAGCATGGAATGGCTTTTGGCTGACTCGATTTAGTAAAAGTGATAATGTACATTCCAACTGTTTGATTAGCCTTGTCACATCCAATGTTTATGACATCATTGTCTGTTTTCTGTCCCAGGTTTGGCACAGTCTGGGTTTGCGTCCGTTGGCCCGGGTTTGCATGTATTCCGTGAACACCGTGTTCCTTTGGTTTATGGCCCGGAGCAACTTCTGAAATGCTCCTCTGTCATCGTTCTTTATTTACTGCAGCCCCCCCCCCTCTCCCCCACCCCTGATCCCGCACATGAAAATACACCTGCGGCCACTCAATCACAGCTTTTTATAAGGCCTGCTCTCATGGGGTTTCCACAGAGACACCCCGCCATCCCGAGATGGGAACCAGGAGCAGGTCACTCATGGAATGGACAGGCTAACAGCTGGAGAGATGCTTCTTTCCTGTCATCTCGCCAGCTGGCCTTTCTTCTGCCCTGTCCTCTGAACTGGTTTAATATCCAAATACAGGGAATATACATTTTGGTATGTGTCACATGAAAACATATAAAATCTATATTTATGTGTTATATAGTGTATATGATATTTTATTCAGGTTTGTTTATAGTAGTTACATTTTGGATTTAATCACTGTAAGCATTTGTCTTTAGACAGGGAAAACCCATAATAGTCTCTAAGCTGACCCTCCAGTTGTTCCTTTTAGACCCCAAATCATTAAGAGCTGAACAGGTAAATTCACACATTTTTAATGAAGCAGTGAATGTGGAGATTGATTTGCTTTCTTGTTCATGCTGTTACAGTGAGGTCTGTTTAATGGCTCCCCTCCCCCCTGCCTGCTGTGGCTCTCTGCATGGCCCTGTCCCATGCTGTGTCCCTGGAAAACAGATATGGTTGTGTTCACCATAACTTGCTTTCTGTGTTCCTCATACAAGCATTAAGGGTCTCACATGTGTGTTTCATTACAGGTCTCTGACACTTTTGTCACTTTTTTGACAGATGCATTACAGGTCTCTGATACATGTTAATCCTTTCACAGATGCATTACAGGTCTCTGTTACATGTTAAACCTTTCACAGAAGCATTACAGGATACTTTTGTCACAGAAGCATAACAGGACACTTTTGTTACTTTTGTCACAGAAGCATTACAGGACACTTTTTTTACTTTTGTCACAAAAGCATTACAGCCCTCTGACACTTTTGTCACTTTTGTCACAAAAGCATTAATGCCCTCTGACACTTTTGTTACTTTTGTCACAGAAGCATTACAGCCCTCTGACACTTTTGTTACTTTTGTCACAGAAGCATTACAGGACACTTTTGTTACTTTTGTCACAGAAGCATTACAGGCCTCTGACACTTTTGTCACTTTTGTCACAGAAGCATTACACCCCTCTGACACTTTTTTTTACTTTTGTCACAGAAGCATTACAGCCCTCTGACACTTTTGTCACTTTTGTCACAGAAGCATTACAGCCCTCTGACACCTTTGTTACTTTTGTCACAGAAGCATTACAGCCCTCTGACACTTTTGTTACTTTTGTCACAGAAGCATTACAGCCCTCTGACACTTTTGTCACTTTTGTCACAGAAGCATTACAGCCCTCTGACACTTTTGTCACTTTTGTCACAGAAGCATTACAGGACACTTTTGTTACTTTTGTCACAGAAGCATTACAGCCCTCTGACACTTTTGTCACTTTTGTCACAGAAGCATTACAGCCCTCTGACACTTTTGTTACTTTTGTCACAGAAGCATTACAGCCCTCTGACACCTTTGTTACTTTTGTCACAGAAGCATTACAGCCCTCTGACACTTTTGTTACTTTTGTCACAGAAGCATTACTGGTCTCTGACACTTTTGTCACTTTTGTCACAGAAGCATTACAGCCCTCTGACAGTTTTGTTACTTTTGTCACAGAAGCATTACAGGACACTTTTGTCACTTTTGTCACAGAAGCATTACAGCCCTCTGACACTTTTGTCACTTTTGTCACAGAAGCATTACAGGACACTTTTGTTACTTTTGTCACAGAAGCATTACAGTCCTGAGTCCTGAGCATTACAGTCCATGTGACTCCTTTTAGAGATATTACAGGCCTGATGTAGGTCTTCTTGAGTGAGTGCATTGCTTCTGCTCTGTTAGCACTAAATGGAAAGTGTTGAATTTGATTTCTAGCCTGGATTTAATGATATACATTTGGGAAGCCTTCCACCCTGTGCAGGAAATATTCAGTGCTTTGTGTGGGTATTGTTTCTTGCTGTGTCCATGATTTAGTGGCAGGTAATTATCTTTCTGTTACATAACCCAATATGCACCTGTGAATATTAATTCATACTCCTTCTCTGCAGTGGGTTTGGTGTTACAAATAAAACCCCAAGGCCTTTTTGGGAAAAAAATCAGCAGTGTATGATTATCAGCCAGCTTGCATATGCAGTCAGAATTTGAGCCAGGGCAAGCAGTTAACTCGATTTAAAAAGCACAACCCTCACAAGTGTCTGTCGCAAGACTTATTTCTAAATGTGCCCAGCCGAACGCTTGCCATGGGTTTTATTTTGCACATGCAGCCTTCATTGCTGCTTGTAAATAAGGCACTTGCAGAGTGCATCCTATGGTGTCCCCCCCCCCCCCCCCCGACCTCTTGTGGAGCTCTCAGCCTCAGTTTAATCCTCATCCAGCCAGGCCCTTTTTATAGGAAACTCCTCTCAGCCTCCAGACTCTCATAGGCAGGATTTATCTGTGGGGATACAGTTTCCCCCTCTCCACGCCCTCCCCTGCGATATCCCCCATCCTCTTTAAGTTTCCCAGGAGTCAGAGTGTGGGTGCAGCCACAGGGCTCCTGGCAGCCTGCTGTGAGGCAGCGTGGTGACCGTTTCTGTCTCCCTGCTTCCAGAGCGATCGCGGCCCTGTATGGCTACCACAGCCGCCAGCGGGCTGGAGGTGCTCCTCTCCACCCTGCAGGTATGAGATGAGCAGGGTGTGTGTGTGCGTGTGTGTGTGTGTTTGGATGTGCATGTGTGTTTGTATTTGCAATTGTCTGTGTGTATGTGCATATATATATATACATATATACATATATATATATGCACATATATATTTGTATATATGTGTGTGTAGGAGTGCCACTCTACAATGTTACTAATGAGCAGGTAGAGGTGAAGAAGAGGACACCAAACAGCATGTCTGTTCACAGCAAAGCAAGGGAAAGGTATGACTTCAGAAATTATTTCCAGCATTTCTCTGCAGGGGTTCTCTCCTCCTGGCTTTCACGCCTATAGGCACTATTCACAGAGTTTAAGGCATGCAGTCTGCTCCTGTTATGTTTGGTGTTCAGCGGTGTTCACCGCCCCAGCATCGCCACAGGTGACCTGCCCTGCAGTGTGATCTCCCGTCCCTGCTCTCAGAGGGAAGGAAAGCGTTCAGGAGCCCTGCGGTCTGACCCCTAGACCTGCTGTAAAAGTGCCTGAGCTGCTTTACTGCGATTTGAGACAATCACAAACCTGAAAATGTGGAAGATTTGGCCCTGATGGTTATCCCTGTAAAAATATCCCCAAGAAACATGAAACCTGCAGCCAATCAGATTAGAGATTGTCAAAAATGGCAGTGGACAGTGACGGTGTTTTGCTGTATTGCATGCTCTAGAGATTGCAATACTGCAGATTCAGAAAATTCAGCCATGCATATGTTTCTCCAGGGCTTTAATATAGGCAATTTATTCTCCTTGTCAATCGTAGTTGTCATGACAAGAACCAACTGTGTTATCATGGTAATGATATGAGAGTGGTTAACCTCTATTATTACATTAATAATGTCAGACAAAAATAACGATACCCCTTGGGGTCATTTTGGCCATATATTAAGTTAGTGGCCTGTGTGTAATAAGTTGTTTAATGAATAGACTGCTGCAGCAATTTGCCATTTATTTTATTTGTTTATTGTTGAAATAACTGTCGCTATCCATTTCATATTTGAACCCTTTCACTTGACAAAACCCTCTGCCCAATTACCAGCAGTTTCAGAGGGTGTTAAAATCTGGATGATATGGCAGACTGGTTTATGAGCTGTTTGTCACAGCTTCATATAGAGGTGTGAAGGAGGATTTCAGGTGTGGTATGGAAGCAGATCATGTAAGTGTAGTTTCTGCTGGTAAACAGACACCAGCCACTGCATTTTTGGTCAGGAGGGAAAAAGCAGTACATTTAATCACCAAACAATCACTTCCATGCTTAACGGCAGAAGTGGGTACATTTTCTGCTCTTAAAAAGGCCCTTGTTGGGGTTCCCGAGTGGCTCAGTCAGTAAAAAGCACTCGTTCTGAGTGAAGACTGAGCACTACGTCCAGGTTCGAACCCGACCGTGTCACTAGCCAACAGTGACCGGGAGCTCACAGGCGGAACACATTGGCTTCGTTCCACTGGGGATAGGGGTGGGTACGTCGGCAGGGGCTTTGGTCCCATTAGCAACAGCAACCCCTGTGGTCCATTTGCCAAAGCTGCATATGAAATATCTTTCTCTGAATCATCTCTGTGCTAGCTTAGCTTGTGGACCGCAGTGTGAAAAGAAGCAGCAGCTGACATCACGTGTCTCGGAGGAGGGGGACCGAACATCGATGATGACAAAACTTTACATTCCAGAATTTGGGGAATTCACCATTCCAAATTGGGGAGCCCGTGTTCAACTCTGTGTCACTGCAACTTTCAGGTCAATCTCAGCTGAATCAAATTTAAAGGCAAGGTTAATAACCCCTAAATTAGCACACTAGAGAGAACATAAATTTTTGTAAATTTATTGATGAGAGCAATCCATTCATCCCTGCTAAGTGCATGATTTTGTCTGCTATCTAGACTAACTCATGTCTAGTCTGGAATTGTGTCATATCTGTCCTTTAATGGTCTCAGGGTCTCCTCTTCCACTATGAACACCAGTAAGCTGTTCCACAGTATACTCCTCCACTGTGCCTAACTAAATGTCATCCTATATAGCCTTTAAGTTTAATGAAAAGATAAGAGGTGTGTTCAAGATGACACAAATATTTAATGAAAAATCCAGTCATGAGGGTATTGCCCTCTTCTGCAGTCATGCTGGCACTAAAATAGAGACACTGGTATCAAAACTTACTTTTTCAGTTCAAAATCCTTTTCACTGCAGCTGTCTGACATTCAGTAATGGACTCCTTTCAGTGCATTCACATCTTCCTTTCATAGTGAGGATATTCAACAGACCAACAACTGGAAAGTGAGCATCAGAGAGGAGAAAAGCAGTTAAATAAAAGCTGTTAGTAACAAAATACTCACTGTAAGTAATAAAATGTTTTCATTCACCTCACGAAGACATCAGAAAAGCCTGATTAATCTTTTAAAGGTATATTATGGTCCAACTGTCTTTATTCATACAGAGGCTGAGTGGGGGCCCTTATCCAAGGTGACATCCCTAATTTATGCTTTTCCAGTTTGGCTTTTTTACAGGTATACACCTGGGTATTTGGGGAGCTGTTCTTTTCAATACCTAGCTACAGGGGGTGATGACGGTGCTGAACCGGGGAGGTGAATCTCCGGTCTCCAGGGAACACGCCCAGCTTTTCTGTTGCTTGTGTCTATGATGTAATTCATGTGTTAAATTACTGCACTGGAATTTTTCTCGGCAGCTGTTAAGCACCCGAAGAGACTCATCCGATGTATTGAATAGTCTGTTTAATTGAGAGGATGAAGCCTTTTGCCACAGCAGTTTAAATGAACTTATTTTTGGGGGTAATGAGCTCTCTCATTCCTTGTATCAAAATATTTTCATGCCAAACGTGAATAGCTGTGAAGAGAGCAGTGTCAAACAGGCTTTGAGCAGGAGTTTATTTGACTCCAGTCGGGGTGAGCCTGTGCGATGCGAGCACCTCTCTGCTCTGAATTTTCAGGACGAGGTATCTGAAGCTCGAGTCAGAGTAAACATTTTGACTCTTAATCTTCTGCAGTTATGCGGGGACAGGGTATCACCATCCCACAAAGCAGAGGCTAAATAAAGGCGTTTGTCACAGCGAGGGCGATGGCAACTGGAACACAGGCAATGCTGAGTCAGAGTCAGCAGGAGGCACATACTCTGCCTCCTGAGTAATGGAGTATTTCTTTTTTAGTAGCCTGGCATCAGCATGTCGCAAGAGGCTGGAAGAGAATAATTGGGACAGTACAACATTTAACAAACAGCCATCTGCACTGTTTTTTTTGTTTTTTGAAAAGCCTCTTCGGAATAAGAAGAAGTATGTTTGAGGGCCTGCCCGCTGTAGTGAAGGCATTTCCTGCCATCATAGACTTCATCTCTCTGGTTACTTCCTGCCCTTGTCAGAAGACATAAGATCAAATACACCACCTCAAATTTAGTGTGAAATTTAAATTCTGATCCAGGATCAGGTTCTACGGGCAGAGCGCGTCTGCACTGTTTAATTTAAAATGTCTGGCACTGAGAATGTGACTCATTCTGAAGGCGACCCTGGTTGCCCTGAATAAATAAATCAGTTTATTTTGATCTCAGTGAACAATATCTGTATTATTCCTCTTAGTCTTTTGCCATGTAATTAGCACTGTAAGGAGACAGAATGAAGGTGGCTTAATCATAGCCTCCATGCAGTGATTTCCACATGCTTGAAAAGGTTTAATAAGAAATGGAAAGCCGCAAGTACACATGTCGGAGTATTTCTTTGCACAGATGCATGTGCTGTGTTTGGAGGAAATGTTATTGGCTATGAACAAAACGGCGACAAAAATATTTGGTTTGAAAGTCTGATTGTCATGTGAGTGGTGCCTGACTCCTCCTGTGAGTGCCTGACTCCTCCTGTGAGTGGTGCCTGACTCCTCCTGTGAGTGCCTGACTCCTCCTGTGAGTGGTGCCTGACTCCTCCTGTGAGTGGTGCCTGACTCCTCCTGTGAGTGGTACCTGACTCCTCCTGTGAGTGGTGCCTGACTCCTCCTGTGAGTGGTACCTGACTCCTCCTGTGAGTGGTGCCTGACTCCTCCTGTGAGTGGTGCCTGACTCCTCCTGTTTGTGCAGCTGCTGGCCCAAGTTCACCTGATGCTGCGGCTGTGCTATGCTGCCAGCCCGGGTCAGCCTTTGACATTTGTGGTTGGCGTGGCTTCAGTTATAGTGCGGTGGTGCGACAGTCCAGGATTCGGCATGTAGGCGGTCTGCGTGAGCCTGTCGCCGTGTGAGTGACAGAGACGTGCTCATGTCGCCCTCTGACCCCTCTGTCTGCTGGCGCAGCTCTGTGGGGGGTGACCCCCAGCAGGGGGGGGGGGGGGGGGGGGGGGGCTCCTTCCTGGAAGGATTAGAAGCCCACCCCCTGTCAACTGCTGCTGCTTTTAATCTGACCTCTCCTCCGATCTCCCCGTAGGCCGCAGGGTTTGAGGCCATAGGGGCTCCTGAAAAGGTCACAGTGTCTCAGTGTAGCGTGTCAGGGGAAGAGTTCAGAGCAGTGGCTCCTGTTTGTAGTGAGAGTGCAGGCGAGAGCAGCTCTTGATGGAGTCATTAGTGGGGTCTGGTCACCTGGACACTGCAGGCCAGCACGTGCTTACAGATCACACGGTGCACTGCACAGACGCTGCCTACATTCACCAATCTGGATGGACCATCTCCTCTGCAGAACCTGTTCTGTCAGTTAATCCAGGAAATATAGAGATCAGTGAGTCCTTACAACGTGTGGATCATAGTTAAAGAAAACAGACAAAAGGCAAACAAGACCCCTATAGGCAGAATGATTCACCCTGGGCTGCATTTCCCATCACCCCTGTAGCGATCATGCTGGGGTGCTCTGTCTGCTGACAGCAGTTAGTCACTGTAGAGGAGGAGCACCCTTGTTTCTTACTGCACAGATCACAATTTCCAGTTCTGCATGAATGAATTTATGCCTTATTGTCCTTATTTGTTTTTTGGCTTTTGTATCTCTATTGGATGCTCCCTGTCATTTTTCATTCTGTTGTCTCCTGTTTCATCCTGTTATTATTTTTGCAGGAATCTAGTGTCTCTCCAGTGATGGCTCTCTGAGTAATGACATAAAGGCAAATCCATGCATCCGTTTGTCAGACGGCTAATAGATCCTTCTTAATTTGCTGCAGGATGCTGGTGATGTTGAGAGCACTCTCAATATCCTCAGCGTTTTGGATGAGCTTCTGTCGGCTGGTGAGTGATACGCTCCTGTGTGTTCCCTTTTAGGCCTGTTGTGACAGAGAGGGGACGTTCAGGTTAAAAATGAAGTGCAGGAAATGTGTTCTTTAACTAAGCTGGAGCCTCGCTCTGCTCTGTCTGACTGATTCTTTGCAGTACTGTAACCTTGAAAATGTGTCCTGAGTTTAAAAAGATGCCTCCCTAAAAATCTGCATTTGAATGTGCCGTTCCTTATCATTACAGGAGCAGGGATCCACATTCAAAGGGACTTTTTGCTTTAATAGCTAAAGACATGATCTAATTTGACATCCTTTTGTGAACACTGTTTTACTTCAGACCTCCAGTCCTCAGAAGGCCAGAATGATCTTAGAGGCTGACGTTTTTGTAGAAGTTCAGGGAGATTTTTGCAGTGTAAAATTGATTCTTCACGTTTCAAAATCCATACCCGTTGCTGAAAATGATACTACATTGGAGATTTTGGTTGAAATTATCCTTAGATCTTTACCATTTAGGAGAAAGCGTCTTTATGATTTGATGACAGGTCAAATGAAATGTGTCAGCACATTATGAACACGGGCATGACTGTGGGTGTGGCTTAGAGGTATTGTCTAGGGCAGTGTTTCTCTATGTTTTAGATCTCTCCCTGCTCCAACACAGCTGATTCAAATGATCAACTTGTTATGAACTCCTGAAGCTGCTTAATAACGAACCGATCATTTGAATCAGCTGCGTTGGAGCAGGGAGAGATCTAAAACGTTCGGGACGAGGGGGTCCTCCAGGAGAGGGTTGAGAAACGCTGGTCTAGGGGACGAGGTTGTGGGCGCGTGTGGGTGTGGCCATGGGCATGACTGGGTGTGTGTTTCCCAGGCACGGACAGGCGGATCCACTACATGATCTCGAAAGGTGGCAGTGAGGCTCTGCTCTCGGCCTTGGTGAACACGGCCAGGTCCTTCTCCCCCAACTACACCATCCTGCTGCCCCTCCTACACCTGCTGGCAAAGGTGGGGCAGAGAGGTGAGTAACAGACGGAGGTAGTGACGCATCAGGATGAGGGCAGGAGGGGCTGACACATGTCTCCAGGTCACTGTGTGTAGCTTTATGGAAAAAACATTGCTGTATTTTAGGTGTGCTTTTCATTATTTTTATCTTTAACAGCTCCCAGTATTTTGGGGGGTTTCATTTGCTGTAATGAAAATGCACTGAGCCCGACCTGTGAGTCTGTCTGTGAGCAGGAACAGTTTCAGGAAGCACTGCGTCACCTGCGAGCCTCTCCTCACTGTTCCATCCGAGATCACATTCATATTTTCCCTGACTTCTCACTGACACTTTAAGGACAGTTTTGAGATTCTCAAGAATTATTATTATTGCTGTGGCAGTAGTGAAATTGGACTATCCTGAAGATGGGAACTACTTTAAATTTAAAACTTTTAGTGTCAATGTGGGCAAGAAGTTGCAGATGCTTCTGGCATTAAATACTTCTCAACAATGACTGTCATGAGTTGACTTTGCCACTTTGTGAACATTACCAGAACACTGACATAGCTAGACTTTGCAGTAAATGACATTTTTACTAGTGAGTTTTCAAGAATGCTGTTTTGCCAGAAAAAAGCAAGAGTGAACTTCATTTATTTTTTACATTTTTTTGCCATTTTTCGAGACTTGTCTCAGTATTTTCCAAGATGGAAAATATTTTCAAACTTGTGGTTACACTGCTGAATGATTAAAATCTCCTCAAACTGTTGAAAAATTCCAGCTTGCCGTTTCAAACTGCCTCTCGAAAGGCGACAGAAACAGGCAGTGTCCTCTCTTGGTTTATATGGGTGGAAATCAGTGTGAAAACAGGCATAGCACATATTTAATACTATCCTGCTCCTGATGTCACAGATTTTTTATATTTGAATTCAGATGGTCGGTTTGCTGTTTGTCACATTGAAAAAGGTGTCATTACAACTGTTGAAGCTACAAATGTTATCATTGGCTGGCTCATTACGAACATGCATGAAGGGGTGTGGTCTAAAACAGAACATCCATAGTCAGCATAGGAATGCAGACATCACCGGCACCTCCTGTTACCAGCCAGACCCTCCTAGACAGCAGACTGGAGCTGAATATCTGCTTAAAGTTGAGTATCTGTTCACTCTGAATTGGGGTTACTGTCTGCTTGCTCTGGGCACTGTGCATCCTTGATGATTCATCAGTGTCTGATAGGAGCCAGCGTGGGTCGCAGCAGTGGAGGTGGGCTCTACAGCATCGGGCTAAATTTGCTCATTTCCATGGATACTGCACTCAGCTCTCTGTGAGGTAATAAATGACACGGTGAGATGTGCCGGTGTTTCGGGCAGTAATTACAGGGCTCTGGTCTGGAGGGTGCGGAGTGGGTTTCGCTCAGTCAGAAGGGGTGTTGGTGCTCATTGTGGGTAATATCAGCTGCACTGTCTCCACACAGACAGGAGGATCGGCCTGAAAGCGGAGAATGCAGACGCAGTGCTCCTGACCTTGAGCCTGCTCCGGCAGAACCTGGAGCAGCCGCGCAGAGCGGCCGCCTGCCTCTGGGTCCTCAGGGTCTTCTGCTCCTCAGGTGAGTGCGGGCGTGGCACCCTCCCGGCCCCTGAAACCACGAGGGAGGGGGCGAGACTTTCAGGGACTCACTCACAGGCCCTGCCAGCCTCCTGCAGAGTGAGCGGGAGTGAGGGTCTGTGACCTCATAATGGGCACCTGGTGTCAGCAACTGACCGGAACCAATCAGACACAGCGATTAAACTCCAGTCAGTGAATTACTCATAAGACCTGGAAGGTCTTCTCTCACCCCACTACCTCCCACAGGGATCTTCGGTTTTTAGGGTATCCGGAATTAGAGGGTTTGTCCCACAGCTCTGATCTCTTTTGCCACTCTGCTGTAAAACAGTATTCTCCATGTGGTTGTGGATGTAATCAGTGTTGATACAGACACTTTAAAATTACAGACAGGAGGTTGCCATAAATGGCAAATTTTTCCGCATTTATGTGTAGCCAAATCACCCTGGTTTGGACAGTAGCGGCAACAAAAAAAAGTCACCACTGACCAGCTTTAAGTATGCAAACACTCTTTGCTTTCATGAAAACATAATGTTAGCCAGGCATATGGTCAAATGTATAGTCCAAATGAAGGCACACATTTCTGAATATTTGTCTACTGTAAACAATATTATTCTACATGCAGTATTTACAAGCCATTTCATACATATTTGGAACATGGAACATATATAGTTTTAATGTATGTTTAAGAGAACGCGCAAAATCATGCCATACAATGTGTTTGTATTTCAGCGTAATGTGTTATTTATGTACCTGAGCAGAGACAGGAGAAGCAGGAGAAAGATGCTGTACTCTTCACCAGGAAACATCTCAAACATTGATCTACCAAAGGTCTCTACAGGGAAAAAGTCCTCTCTTTCATTTACGTTACGTTACTGTCATTTGGCAGATGCTCTTATTCAGAGTGACTCGCATGTGGTGCATCTAATAAAGTGGCATGAAAAGTTGCACAAACAGGACACCACTAACCACAGATGAGCAAGCATCAGTGCCAGACATAGTGCTGAGATCACAAATGCTTGCCTAGATTGGCAAAGCAATATGCTGAATGCTGAAATGCTGAAGTGTCTAATCAGGAAATAGACAAGATAGCTTTTCTGTTGATGTTAAATTTAAAATAATTCATATGGCAATGATTCGTTTTCAGTCAGGGCACGAAAGAGAAATGCTGGCTGTACAGCTGAAGAAAGTAAAAGGAAAAGAAACTTTCTTTTTTGAGGGGGGGGGTGGCTGTTGTTCAGACAGTCTATATATATTACTGTCTCCTCTGTAACTGACATAAAGTCATGGATATGGAATTTAAATTTTTATGATTATTTGGGTATTGCAGTAACCGAGACGGTAAAAGAAAAGATGGTAGGGTCCATCCTCCGCTTCATTTTTGCTCTAGTTCCAGCCTTCCTCGGGGTGCAGTGGGTCAGCCGGTGAAGGCTGTGTGCAGCCCGGCTTCAGTGCCGATCCTCAGGTTCTGTTCACAGAATGATTACATATGCTGCCTGTGTCCACCTTCCGCGAACACAGTCACCTTATACACTTTTTCACGGGATAGAGGATGAAGCCCGCTGCCCAGTGCTGCTTACTGTATCTCTCATCCCAATTCCAGGAAATACTGCATGCGTTGGAGGATCACATAGTCGGTTCTGATTATTTCTCTTTGCACGCTGCAAATTCACTCATTCTGAAGAAACCCCATGACCTGTGTCTTAATCCGACCCTAGTTTATTTTTAATTTAGGCTCTCATAGATGAGCAATCGGCTTTAGAAGAACATTCAGAAATAGAGCGGCCCATCATAGCCCGTTTATGGAGCTGAAGTTTAAATTTCGGTGGTCTCTGGTAAAGGAATCACTCTGCCTGGTAAAGGAGCCAAGAAGCCGAAGGATGTCATTATTCAGCAATGCTAATAAAATGTGTCTGCGCTCATGCATCCACTGACGCAACATTTCTCTCCCTCAGTTTCCACAGCTGTCCTGCTTGGAAATAACCGATGCCTGGACGTCGTTTTCAAGCTGATATCACCCTACACGACGAAGCACACACGCACGGTGAAGTATGTATTGTATATCCTGTTTCATCTGTTTCCCGTGCCAGGTGCGTTGTAGCAAGGTTGAGTTTCCCTCAGTGTACCCACTCACACATTCTCAAAGTGCTGCACATAGCTCTGAGGTTAGCTGATCACGCTATAAAAAAGGAGAAGAGCTGGCGGCCACCCTAAGTCTTGCAGATAAAATTTAGCTAGTGGCTAATTCTGGTTATGTAATTGTCCATTGTCTCTGTTCAATAAATAAATATCAAATATGTATCCACACAGATATGGAAATATCCGCTTCTCTGATAAAATGGCCGTGAGGTTTATTTATTGTTTTCTCTGTGACTGAAAGTATGAAAGGAGTCCTCTCACATTGACAGACTCTCTGCTCCATGAACCCATGGCAGATGTCTCTGTTAAGGGGTGAGCTCATTCCTGAACCACAAATAAGCAAGTATTTTTTTGGATCCTGGAATAAAGAAAACTTGCAGTAAAATGTTCTTGCATATTTCCTCAGAGTGTATAATAGAATGCATGCAAAAAAACATTTTGAGTTTGTCATTTCAAATATCTCAGTTAAGGTTTCAGACATATTTCTAAATGTATTTACTATCTAGTATGCATCTAGTAGGCTTTTTGAAGACCATTTGGGAAGAGGAGAAAAGTGACTTGCATTTCCTGTCCCCCCAAAATGAAATTTAGCTACATGTAAAACCCAAACTAATTTAATGCTGATGACCTCTTCTTTCTCCCAGAAGAGTAACCTCCTAATTCACTCTGATTTTACTCGGGAAGGTGATGCTTTTAGACCCAGCCTGCTAAGGACACTACATCCGTCACCTGTGGAGAACAGCCAAGATCAAAAATGAAATTTTACTGCAAATACATTTTTATCAGTGTTTACATTTGATGACTGGAGGCTCCTGTCCTCTGCATTGGGTTGTATAATAATCTGTATTAAAGACTGCTTTGTTTGCTGGTAGTACCATGACAACATAAACATTTCATAGCATTTTTACTTTCACTTAAACAAGATAGGGTGTGTGAATGGGACATCGATCTGAAACACAGCTTTAATCTGTTCTGCTCAAACAGTGTCATTTGCATAACTGTAATTAAATTGTTTTATTTTTTGAGGAGTGAGAATGCTCTGGGTATTGGCAGACACACATTCCTCAGAATATTCTGCAGCTCATTTATAGGGAAATGGGTCACACATGCATAATATCGCTCAAAGGATGAGTCTTGTTACCAGAAGGTTGTTAGTTCTCTTCCCCAGTGGTCCTCTGTGGTTGTGCATGGTGCATTAATTTCAGTTAACATCTAGCTGTATTTATAGCCAATGTGCAGGAACTCAAGCCTACCGAGGTGTCCCAGGCAAGGGTGCAAGGGATGCAGATAATGCTGTATCCCGACTCTGTTTAGCTGTATTCTAAACACATGCACAGCAATTTGAACCCTCCTGCCCCTCACATAATCAGACTGACAGCAGAGATAAAGTGGAATCACACCCGTGCCAAGTTGTTACGGACTGAGGGGTAAACAGCACCCAACCCCCCTCCCCGGGAGTGACCGGCGGGGGCCAGCCTGGGCCCTCAGCCAGGGGCCGAGCGTCTACCGCTGCCGGCCAGACAGAGGTCACGACCCCTGGCATGCGGTCATGCCAGGAGTGTTGTGCTGGCTTCCTTTACTGTGACCCTGCCTCCTCTGTGTCTGCCTTGCTGGATTGGCTGTTGCGGTGATGCATGTGTTTATTTGTGACTTTGGTGAGGGGCGGTTCCTCTGAATAGAGTTCATTAAAAAAACATATCCACTCCTAACTGGAGCTCTCGACAAGTGGTGCTGTAATACTCTTCCCCGGAGATGGGGATTTTCTGTGTCAAAATGATTCTGTACAGTACATCATGCAACTCTAAAACCAAAGTTATTTATGTTTTGGATTACAAACCTAATGCAGATTCCACAGCAGGGAATACATATGAGACATTATTGTAACTTAACTGTTGCTCCCTTTTGACCGGGCCCTGATTGTCACGCATTTGTCACTTGCTGTACTATTACACCTGGGTGTCTGTCCTGGCTCTGCAGTGGCCATTATGTGAATTGACACTCCATCTGTAATTACAGCCTGCTTTGCCTCTCTGAAATGCGTCAAGTCTGTCCTCTACGTTTACTCATATTTTTAATGATGTTCAAAAAATAGACACCCAGACGCACAACGCCTTTGATCCGTCAGGAACAGTTTTATTAATTAAAATAAATATCCCACTTTTGTTTGCTTCAACCTCCCAGTTGTTAGGAAAAAGTCGATAATAAGAGGCGCGATGACTGCTTGGAAACTGGCCAAATCCCTTATCCACCTGCTGATCGCTGCAAGCGTGCCGAGAGAGAGAGAGGTAGCAGAGTGCGTAATTACAGCACAACCTCCGCTGACGGTCTTTCAAACGCATCGTTTGTTTTCACTGAAAACTGTTATTACAAAGTCTGAAAGTGCAACGAGGCGCCTTGGCGAAGCGCAGAAACAGCTCGTAAATTTTGACGGCGTTAACTGGAGATTGTGGTGTGACGCGATGGTATTTAGAATGACGCCACGGTGCCCAAATAGATACAAGTCCAAAAATAAAGCAAAACCAATGAAAGGATAAGTTCATGGTTTAGGTTGCCTAAATGTAGGCGTGTTGTTAGCCGGAGGATATCATTGTGGAGACACAGCTCCAAACATTTAATCTCTGGACACGTTTAATCCTTAAGATTAAATTCATTACCCATGTTAGCTCGTGGCATTTCATGGCTGCAACGTAAAAGCACTGCGTTTCAGTGATGTGTAATAGTCATTTGCATAAACGTTTAGCGAGCTGCTGCTTTATGCTCCCGCGTAGGATAATAAATCATGTCTTGGAGTGGTTTGAAAGCCCAACATCCCTGAATCTGACACTCTCGGGGATAAGTGGGACGTTAATCACCAAAACAATGGGCCCGTCGATCCTGCTTAAGTCACTTCAGTGTTCTTTATATGTACTGCATATTATTCTTGTCAGAGGATGACACGCTGCAGACGCGGTTAACCGTGGCGCTGGATTGGCTGGTGTAGACAATACCCAGCATGAGGCAGACTATAATGACCTGAAGGAGCAGGACGAGAAGGAAACCTCGAACGAGACCAAGGCCCTTTTCAAGGATGAGCGCTCCCATCAGGATAACGACATCTCTGTGATGTCGCACGCCTCCGTGTCAGTGTCGCGGTATTTATGCGTCCCGCGGGGATCCGCTGCCTGGTGCGAAACACCTTTCCTACAACACATGTGCCAGAGCGACTGTCTCATGTCAGCGAACAATTCAAAAAAATGGTCAAAATGCTTTCACTGGTCAGGTCTGAGATTGATAACACCATGTGTTCAAAGATAAAAAAAAGTTTCGCCTGTAGAAACTGCCATCTTCAAAAAAAAAAAAAAAACAAATTCTGTGGCTATGATGTTTGTGAGAGAGGAACTTTGAGTGATGAATGGATTTTAATAACCGTTCCTGCCGAAAGGATATTAATGCAAATTATTCATGATAAACCGTGGAGATAAACTCTCTTGTTTCCCATAATGGAACAAGCCCTTCATCGTAAATGAAGACCTTCCCACAAATTCATATCAAAGCCTATCAGAAAATAACATGCTGGGGAATGACTTTATTTTGAAGTTTTACTCCATGCTGGAAGCTCTTCTTTACAACGTAGCGTTGTTTTCTTTTATTTGTTGAACAAAAAGCCTTTTTTTCAAGACCTGTCAACACTGTATACACGGGTTTCAGGGGGATCGTGAAATATGGTTTCTACTGTGAGCTTCCTACAACGCGTTGCTCATTAATTCACGTTCACACTCCGAGCTGAAAAATATATGACTGCCATATTGAATCAGCGTTTACATTACTTGAGAAAATGCTTATAAAGATACTTCACCAGGGTTTATGCATTACTGGAGAGAACAGTGATTTGTATTAACCATAAATGCTGACATTGTCTTTGGAAAACTGCCAGTCCTGGCCAAGCCATTTTTATGTATACAGTTGTTGACTTTAGGAGTTTCTTTATCATACATTTTTCTCTGTGAATGCTCTGAGTTTATTTTTTTGTGTTTTTGTTTTACAGGGCAGCAATAGATGCACTTGGTGCACTTCTAGATTCAAGTAAGTTTTTTTATTCTTTTTTTTTCCTATTACTCACCAAGCCACTGTATATGTGACCTTGTGCAGTGTGTATGGTTATACGCTTTAGTTGAACCAGCAGTTTGATATGTTTCCACTAGACTAGAGGGTGTGGTGGAACGACTAGGCTAAAGCCTTTTACACCTGCCACTAGGGGGAGTACCATGCAATACTTCTTAGGGAGTTGGGGGTTTGCAGGTTTGAGTCCTGCACGGGACACTGCTACAGCAAGGCGATGAACCTGAACAGTGGCAGTGTGAGGCTTTGTTAAATGCAAATGGACACTTTCGGTTTCAAAGCTGTAAAAATGCTCTTAGTCCCTGAGGTGTAATACGAGGGAAATTTTAGTTCAATATTGAGACAAATTGAAATGTTTGGGGAAAAAAGCATTGATTTTATTACATCCTTTGTCTGACTTATTTGGTATGATTTGAGAATGAATTGGCATTTTGTTATCATTTAGTAAATGAAACAGCATGTACTGTTTTAGTGACACAATGAGATCAGATGGGATTAACATGAATGAGCAAAATTTAGACTTAATTTTGTTTTTACCAGGAATGCTGTTTA
>NC_050590.1:1308528-1403528 GCF_013368585.1 Megalops cyprinoides
TAACTCTCAGATCAGGAGAAGTAAGATCTTTCAAATTTAGATTTTCAGTGAATAAAGATATATTTTCTGTTGTTTTTGATCAGTTGTTTTCATAGAAGTCAGCAATCTGCAGGAGGTACTTGTGAAGTTGATGGGCTGATGGAATTTCCTAGGAAATTTTCCCCTTTTTCAAGGGCTCAGAAGAGCACTCCTGTCAGATCATGAATGACGTCTTTCTTTTCCCTGCGTTTATGACATGGGATTTCTCTCTTGTCAATCTCAGGTTTTGTTTTGTGAGTTTTTGTCATTTTAAATTCCAGTCTGTTACCTTTTGCATGTGGCCTAATGATATTTTGCGAATTCTGCAAAATAACTTGCATCTGTCCGTGTTCGATAGACCCAGCAGATATTTTTACACTGTCTCAGTCAAAATAATGTTTATGCGCTCATGTTTCCTTCGCTCCTCCCCTAACTGTGTCAATTTTTGCAAAAAAAAAAAAAAACAACAATTTTTGTAAACAATAGATATTTGTATAATTAGTCATGTGCCTGGGCTGACTGCTGAAACTGAAGTGCCTGCAAGGACCCCTGGAGGAGACAGATGGAAATGCAGATTGAATGTCTTGCATTCAAGACATGGCAGAGCCAAACTCCAGAACTCCCAACTTATCACTGATGGCACCTGGTGAACCTCAGACACAAGCTGAAACATTTCGACCTGCTCCTTAACATTCCTATTTGTGGCCAGGTGAAGGGGTAGCTGATTTGCTTGTGAGATAGTAAGGCTGAAAGTCAGCTGAATTGGATAGCTAGCCTAGTAGCTGGTAAAAGTGAATTGAGTGAGAGACTGATGGTGCTTCACTTGGAAGTGAGGCTTAAAGGTTTGAAAGACCACATTCCAAGTTGTACAGAAGAATTTAGGAGACATTTGATACTATTACTTTGGAGTGCTTGTTCTGTTTGTGTGTGGTTCACTGAATTGCTCACTGTAATTTTGGTTCATTTTAATATCAGTCATTTTAATGGGAGACCTTTTTTGCAAGCATTTTTAATGACTAAACAGAGAATATGCTTTGTAATTAGCAGATTTTGTATGCTGAATGTGTTTTTGTTGATTTAACTCTTACTCCATTGCAATATCAATTAGCTTACTGGATGCCATTTTTCAAGGGGACAAATTTTATGTATTATTCAATTGGGAGCTTCTCAGCTGCTCATTTCTTTAACCATTAGTCCAGACTGCTACTCTTACAAAGCAATTACACAGTACAGACACTCGCAAGCACACTGTTACACATGCACTTTGATGAAAATGTGTGACCCCTGACATGTTGTGCAGTAAAAAGGCTGTATAGCAACAAGATACCTTGTATCTAAGTTCCTGTATTATGTCGGGAAGTAGTTTGAGTCTACAGATGAAGACCAGTCACAGCACATGTACAGACAGTTTAATGAGGAAATGACACAGACCTGCAGAACTGTTCGTCTGCAGAAGAGGACTAAAGTGATTTTTGCAGAGTTGTCAGGTGAATATTTTCAGTTCATTACATCTGGGAGAGAATTCACCTCGTGATACACTCGGTGGAAATGAGTTTGCAGCCTTTAACCATGGGAAAATAGCGGTACTGTGTACAAAACCCCACAACCTGCAGTTCAGAGCAATTTGGGAGAGGAGGGGTTCTTATTAATAACATTTCCCTGGCTCTGAATGCCGCTGTGTGAAGCTCAGAGGTGGGTATGAGTCAGGGCTCCTGCACTCTGCTCTCATTGGCTGTAATGAGGCCCTGAGGCATGTGGCCCCAGTCTCTCAGGCAGGAAGCTGAGTGTACAGGGTTAATAATCTGAGCTCCAGCAGTGGGTTGGATACAGAGGACTGAACCGGCACCGACACTTATCCCAAGTGCCAAATCCAATTAACGCCCCCCGTGACGCAGGTAAAGAGACCTGTGCTCTAAGAAGGCAGAAGATTTGATCATAAAAAATTGTTTTCATTATGCATGTTTCATTCAAACTTCTTCTTTTTTTTTTTTTTTTTTTATGAAGAGCTCTGATTTTGTTTGTTTGACTCGTGATGACAATGCTAATGTTTCCATTGTGTTTTTGCAATTAGTATCAGTCATGAGGCAGAGACAGTGAGTGTTCTGTTCTGTTTGGAGCCTGAATGCCCTCCAGAGAGTGTGAGGCTGAAGACGGCAGGCAGTGATTTGCAGGCTCTCGTCAAAAAAAAAAAAAGATTGCGGAGAACATAAAATAAAAGCAATTTTTTGGAGCATAATTTTCTTTGGAGTGTGTCCCTCTATCTGTATGAAACAGTGGTACTTCCATTTAACTGGTGACTTAATTTTGCCAAAACTTAATTTTGGCTTGGTTTGGTACTGCAAAATACCTAGCAAAATACTAGCTGCCAGCTGACTAATTTACTGGCATGTAGCTAATGATCAAGGTTACATTTGCTAGTGAGATTCAGATACACATTGCTGTCAATGTTACATGTTACATCATAAATATTTCTGACTTCTGATATCTGATTGCTTCAACCTATCATTAATAGATGTATTCTGACTCTCTAACAACAGAGTTCTCCACAAGTATTGAGGCAGTTTTTTTTTATGTATGTATGCTTATGTATTGAACATGAAAATGGTCCACACCTTGGTGAGGGAGATCCAAACCTCCACTCTCCACTACCCATTCTAATCTCTAATGTCGTTACCAGTTGAGCTAGAGGCAATTTGTCCCAACTGCGATAGGCAACAAGGCAACTAACCAAGTCTCAGGGAATGATGTCACTGCAGAAACTGCTGTGCTACCTGCTACCCTACCCTTACGCTGGATTCACACGAGGTACTACTCTCCACCCCTCTACACTTACAGTGTGACGGGCTATACTGAAGCCATTTGGATCTGAATGAATCAAACATGAGCATGGGAGACAGGCCAACACATTTCAGACATTCAGCCTTGGCGAAGCATCTCCTGTGGACACGCTGTGCAGAGTGGGAGGAGCTGGGAGTGAGATACAGGCAATGACACCAGTTCTGCTGGATGAGCAGTGTGATGGTTTCTAATGTGTTCCTGCAGCAGAGAAGGGTGCCTCATCCAGCTTTACAGGTGTATGTCGCTGCTCACTGAGGCACGCACAGGAGTTCCCAGCATGCTCTGCCTGTACATGAACCCAAGTCGGTCACACCTTTCTCATTGAAATTCATCTCCAGTGAAATATCGGTGTTCTGGATGTTAACCAGGTTGATCACTGTTGCTTATTTAGCTGGGATGGACACACTTCTATATCTGTTGTGCTGGAAGTCGCTCTGCATAAGAGCTTCTGCTTAATGAGCGTAATGTAATGTGATATTTAAAATGGCTTGCTAGTGGGCTTTATAAATACAATAAATGAAATATTATCCAATTTATCAAGTTTATCAGATGAATCAAGGCAGGCAGCTTTATACAAGTAGTGTCTAATTAAACAGTTAAACAGCCATGGAAGGACATTTACTCTCAGGACCTACGTGGATTCAGCCTGAAATTGGCTTTGATAAAACAGATCTGAAACGCTGGACACCAGAGTGCCGTTGGAGGAAAGGAGTGCATTCAGCTGAAGAAATTTTATTTTGACTTACGTACCATTTTCATTATTAGAAATGACAAATTGGAATCCTGCCACCAATGATTTTGTCATTGATTTTAACTTCATCAGCTCCTTTTTGCCTTTCTTTCCATTTCAATGAGGAAATTAGAGCGATTATGGTGTCTCATCGCCTCTCAATCTGTCTCTAAAGGAGAGACACTGAAGGATAGTGTTATGTTTTCGCGTCTTGTTTTATCTTAGTTTTGACTGGCTTCTGTTACCTGTGCCCACCTTGTCCTTGTCTGGACTCGTTGTCTTCCCCTTTCTTGTCGAAACTACTGTTCACTTTTAAACATAATAAATTCTAAATCATATTCTTTGACTAATCTGAAGAATAGCACCATTGCAGTATTGTTTATAATGACCTGACACAGACAAACTCAATTGTGGTCAAGTCTCCCTGAAAGTACGCCACTTCTTGTACTCAGGAATGCTCCTTAGTATGTCCACTGTCCTGCAGTTCCTCAGAACCTGATAGCAGTAGGTGTTTAATTAGCTCAGAACCTGATAGCAGTAGGTGGTTAATTAGCTCCAAACCTGATAACAGTAGGTGTTTAATTGGCTCAATTCTAAATCAGTTGTAGGTTTAAATCCATATCAGATATGAGCCCAAATGATAGAAAGTCTTTGTACTGGGCTTGCTCTATAGTCTTGGTGGGCTGTTTCAGACCTCAGTGATTGAACACATTTGGGAAGTTTCATGTTATGTTCTAGATCAATTTTAACATTCAAATCATGGGAATTTCTCACAAATATAATGCATGTTACGTATTGCATCAATTGTGCCTTCTTTACTGACATTGTAACAGTACTTTTCATAAGGGTAAGGTGTGCTTCAGTGTGTCATCTTATTTCATCCTGGATATCACTAATTTAAAGATTGGGAAAAGCGAGGAGAGGAGATTCTGGGTCTTTGATAAAATCTCTGTTACTCTGTGCCATAATACTCAGTTCATCTGGGCCTAACTGTCATGCCTTAGTACAACAGTGCCATTTGTCTTGGGTTCCTGTTTTTTGTGCTTTGTTGTGTTTATATTATGTTCATGTGATGTCATTTAAATAATATGTTACAATATATAACTGCAGGGTGTTCCGGGGGACATGTGTTATTTCATATTTTTCTCATTGGATTGTTCATACGAAATGTGATTTGTGACTTGAAAGGACTCTGTGACAACACAGTATGTTATGGGGAAATAAAATTTCATATTTCTGTTGTATTAACATGAAGTCATGTTTTGGCATGACAGTAAAACTTCATACTTAATCTCGTTTCACAATTTCTGTGTCATTTCATTTTCATTTTTTTGGCACTGTGATGTACGCTCTGTGGATTTCATAAATGCACATCTAATGAAGTTCTGTCTGAAGACTGTCAGGAATGGGCAAAGGAAATATGAATATGAATATGATTATGAATTCAATGACCAGCATGGCTGTGTGCAGTAAATATTTACTCTTACCAGGACAGTAAACAGACAGGGGTCTGAGGCAAGAGAGCTGGCCTCTTTTCACGCTAACGCAGCTAATACTTTAACTGATGCAAAGGTCACTGGCAAATAAATATTTTACAAAGGTCTCTCAAATCATTAGTTATTTTTAATTCCTTGGGGGTTGGAACCTGAGCTACCTGTTGTATTTAAGAGCTTGTCTCTCTGCCATTGTCATGCAGAGAAATAAGTGCCACAGAGATATCCCGCACACACACATCTTTCGGCACAGAGATATCCCGCACACACACATCTTTCTGCACAGAGACATCCCGCACACACACATCTTTCTGCACAGAGACATCCCGCACACACACATCTTTCTGCACAGAGACATCCCGCACACACACATCTTTCTGCACAGAGATATCCCGCACACACACATCTTTCTGCACAGAGATATCCTGCACACACATCTTTCTGTGTGTCAGCACAAGACACCTTTTATTAATGTGAAAAAAATATGCACCCTCTGCCGAGTTGCAGATTTCGGCAGAGTACTTTGAGTAAAGGCGTTCACTTTGTTTTGTGAATACAGATGATCTTAAAAAAGTTTGATCTTCCAACAAAATGGCAACTTTAAAAACAGACCCTGTGGAGAGCTGAAGCTCTGGATTCAGCTTGAATCTGACATGTCTGTATGCTATTATTCTGTGCCTGACATCTTTCCCTGTAAGAGCTGTACAGAAACACTAAAAAGCAAGGTGCTATTTTATAATTCTCTTAGTTCTGTTTTTTTTGTACTGTAGAATAACAGCAGTTACAGTAAAAATATTAGTTTGAAACATATCTGGCCCTAATCCTGACCTAAATCATGATTTTAATTCTGATCTTAAACTTAGTCTTGACCCTAATCCTAACCTAAAGTTTCCTTCATAAAAAAAGTGTAAGAAGAACACGTGTCAGCTCTGAATGAGGCAGTTTAAGCATTTACACGCAGGGCGAAAGCGAACCCTGTGATTCCTCTGCACTAGTGTAACGTGCGATAGAAAAGCGGGAGAGGCACATGCCCATCCTCCTCCTCCTCACCTCACATCTTCTCTGTGGCAGAGGCGAACAGCCGGAGCGCGGTGGCGAAGGGCTACGTGTCCAGCCTGCTGCAGCTGTATAAGGACTGGCACAGCAAGGACGTGGGAGACGCCCACCTGCCCATCCGCCAGGCCCTTCTGCACTGCCTGCACCAGGCCACCAACACCAGCGAGGGCCTGGAGGCCCTGGGGGCAGCGGGGGGCATCGCCGTGCTCTTCAGCACCATGCAGGTAAGGCAAAGACCATCCCTGCCACTGTCTCACCTGGCCCCGTTAAAAACAAACTGGGGTGTACCCTAACTACTCTACCTAACTCTAACTAGCAGTGTGGCATGGCCGTAAGGAGAAGGGCTCGTACTCAAGAGGTTTCCGGTTCAATTCCCTGCCGGGGCACTACTGCTGTACTCTTAAGTACTTAAACCACAGTTGCCTCAGTAAATATTCAACTGTATAAATGGATAAAATTGTACTTTTGTCAGTTGCCCTCGATAAGAGTGTCTGCTAAATAATGTAATGTAGTGAACTCTAATGATCACTTTTCATAATTTACTGCCTCTGATTTGTGTGTATTGCAAAAAATAATTCCAATAACTGTCAGCTCTGTGAATTCTGGATGATGGAGTATTGAGAGCATTTGAGGTGTTTTTCATAATGAAAACAAATCATCAAATAAGGTGAAATGTTTTGTCTTTACCTTTCCTTACATTACTAAGACGTGTCTGGCCAGTAAAGGTCTGCAATCCCTGGTCGATTCCTCCATTCAGCTGATGAGGAAGTGCTACCCAAGTCAACCTGTCCCACTGCCCTCAGATCAGAGCGCCTACATCTTTCCGCTGCTTGGGGGCCCTGCTTTGCCCTCAGACACTGACCCAGGCACCCAGGGTAAGGCCCAATCAGAGCACTCACCATTCACCTCACTGCGGTCTCCTCTGTGCTCTGTGGTGTTCACTTGGTTCCAAAATATGCTTGATTCTTACACTAGCTTGCATGATATCATACGCACAGCGCTTACTAAACCATTGTTACTCTGTCCAGCCCTTTTGTGACTTTGAGTGACCAGGTATGGGTTCTGCGTGTGTAGGACACGTCTCTGTTTGAATGATATACTGTGGAGCTTCATAAAATATCCAGTGCTGTGGCTCAGCTTGCTTCGAGCTGCCCAGCGGCATGGGGCATTTTTCACTGTTCAGATGGGTGTCTGCTCTCTCAGTGTCTGTGCGCCAGATTGCTGGTGACATATTATTCTTCAGTGACAGATGGCAGCAGGTCCTCTAGGAATATTGATCAAACCAAAACATTCTCTGGTAAGGTCTTCAGAGGACCAGTTTATGTGGTGCACACAGGGGCTTTTCAGAGCACAAGAAATAAAAATTCAAGGAGACATTGATTCCACGTTGAAGGCCCTGTGGTCTATACCTGTTATCTGTGTCTTTGCCAGGTCAAAACCATATTTTTACCTACTTTTACTTTTGTTTGAAACATTTTGTCCCATGTGCTACATGCAGTAAGCATTACGTGCCAAAAACAGCATCAATGGCAGTGAGAATTTAACCCCCCTACAGGAGTGCTGCTGGTGTCAGCGATTTTTGGAGATGTGTCCTCCTCTCGTAGAGACTGTATCATCAGAGCAGTGATTACTGCGAGTCCCTCAGGGAGCACGGTCCCGTTACCCTGGCAACTTAACCCAATGATATGGCAACTGTGAGGCGGAAACCATGAGGTGCCTGTGTCTCTTGATCCGGGGCCACTGCAGAGACCCGTGGAAAAGCACAGCTCTGACTGCTCCCTCATCAGTTACCTGCAGGTTACTGGACAGCTGTCATTTAACATGTACATCTAACTGGAGCCTGAGAGAAATCCCTATTATATTATTGTTATTGCAGGAAGTCAACAACCATTTGAAAATGGACATGAAAAGAATGTTCATGAATGTAGCTGGTTGTACCAAATAGGCGTTCATCTTAACTTTTCCAAGGCTAATTTCTAAATGGTTTGGTATATCAAGCCTTTCACCTTCTAGCAGAGCCAGACTCTACCTTCAAAGCAGCTCATTTAGTTATATATCAGAGTGGGTAAATTAAAACAACAGCAGAACCCCAATCCCATGAATGATGAGTAATACTGACTTTTTCATGCTGGTTTGACCTCTCTGTCAACGGAAAAATAATTTTAATTAATAAAAATAGCAGCAGAACAACATGCCTGTGTATACCTCTCCGGACAGACCTCCATCAAAACCCATTGACGAGGCAGATGAAGAATGTGGCGTTAGTCGCGGTTAAGGCTCCGGCTGACAGTGGGACCACCTGTGGATGTGTCTTTATTCTGGCTCTGAGTGGAGCACATTGCCAGCAGGATGTGAAGGTCAGCGATTTCTCTTCAGAAGAGAGAGGTGTTGCGTTTGTCCGAGACTCACACCCCCATGCTGGTTCCTCTTCCCAGGCAGTGTTCTCTGTTCCAGGGCGACAGGTTCCTACACGCCCCTCCCGCTAACAGCCGAACGCTCCCGCCCACCCCCCGAACGCTCCCTCCCTCCTCGTAACAACCCCTCAGATTAGAATCTCTGTCTCCAGCTGCAGCTGGCAGGGGGGAGGTGGGAGCCCTCCAGCCCATCTCTCTGGAGATTTGCATTTCCTCATGCATTTTTTTTAATCCTTTTTTTTTCTTACATACCCTTCACCTTGCCCTCTGCTACTTCGGTGAGCTTCTGAGGAGGGTGCGTGAAGCCCGTCCTCTCCTGGGCTGCAGCCACAAGCGAGATTTTCGAGGAAGAAAAAGCTCCGTCTGCCAGCAGTGCTTGACCCTGGTTAGAGGGTGGGTGATGGACTGGCAGCCATGTTTGAAGAATCGCCTCTGTACTCAGCTCCTGCTGGAGCATGGCCAAAACCCCCATGCTGACTGTCCTTTGCCTTTGTTTGGCAGGGGTCTGGGACTCAGCCCACTTCCGTGTCTCTCGCTGCTCTGAAAGAATGCACAGCAGTCCAATCAAATAATGCAGTAATGTCTTTAATGCAGCACCCTTTTTTGCAGCTTGTCTTTGAAAAAGCGTGTCTTGTTGTTATTGTTTGGCCACCTGTCACAGTCCTGGTTGCCTGTTTGATCCTGACAGTGGTGAGGTAGGGATCGTGTTTCAGACGCTTTCAGGAGAGCATGAAGCTGTTAAATGAAAATGTCACACGGATTCATTGAAAGGTGCTATTTGTATGTGGCTGAAGCTATCAGGAGCCTTTTAGATTCATCAGAAAGTAGACGGCCCTGATTTTTCCCAGACGTCAGGTGGGGCGGGGGCTAGTATGTCTGTAGAATATTTTAGAGATTTCTGTAAATTATGTACATCTAAAAATACCACACAGAACTTCTTTTCACTTCAGTTTAGCTTCAGGTGTTTTAAGTTTAGATGCTGAAAGTGTAATTGGATAATGCATCTGAGAGAAGTAGTACTTTACTGAAGGCTCTTTGGCCTACAACCTTCTGACAGACTTGGAAATCCTTTTTATGAAATGAACCGTTTCAAAAAGATGAAAGAAAATGACGGCAGCTAATGCGATTTTATCGTTTTCACTCCGTTTGTCGGTATCCATCCCTGCAATTGCTGGCATCTTTACCTCGGATGTTTCTGCAGAGAGGAAGAAAAACCAGGAACGGCAATACTAACAGGATAAAAGAGAAAAAATCACTCAGCAATTTTGAGTTGGACAAATAAAGGGTAAGACGTGTATTCCTCTGGTAATAGAATGAAAGAGCTGGGAGGCAATCGCACAGAGAGAAATGTCATATTTGAATGGTAGTAGATATCAGGTGAAAGATCTCAGGGTACACCCCCTTTTAGTTTTTGCCCCCTGTACATAGTGCTGAAGTCTGTAAGTTCTGACCTTCGAGTTGTCACATTATCTTTGCTTTCTTTAAGATGACACCTTGGAGGAGGATGACAGTGATGACAGCAAGAACGAGGACCCCAGCAGCAGTGAGAACGTAAGTGATTTTTCGGTTTGTTTCTGAAGATGGGGGGGTGAAGATGCGGGCGATTTCCCTGTAATTTCAGCTAGATGAGTTAAAGGACTAGCCTTTGAACGAGAGTGGGGAGGAGGTAAAGTGTTGTGCTGGTCGGGGCTCACGGGAACTGTTTCTGCATTCGTATCTCCTCAGTAACAGGCTCTCGATACCTCCGTACTTCAATGCCATTATTGCGCACCCTCTGCCAGCTCAGCATTGGGAAGCTGGGGTCTCTTGTACCTAATTTCTCCCCTCATAATGTGTTTATTCATCTTTTCACCTCCTCTTTCCTGGCTGTCTGATCTGGCCTTGGGTTGCACCTAGCTGCGTATAGCTCTGCATAGCTGTGCGTAAATACGAGCGCTTCGCAGGCCTCCTTCCTTGGCTCATACTGGGGCATTAGCAGGAAGAGGCCATCGCGGGCAGCCAGCAGCGGCTGCTTCTCTGCCAGGCAGCTGTAGCGCAAGAACGAAGCCATGCTGCTCTGCAGCTCCGCCCACCGGGGGCGGGGCCCGTGGAAAGGACCGCCCCCTCCACATGCTACGCTTGTGCTAAACTAAGCCACAGAGGGGAACAATTAATGTGTTAATGTGTCCTTGGGATTACTTCTCACGTGTGCCTTTTTTGAACACGTGTTCAGATCGTAGGCTGTGCCGTGTCCAGCATGGGGTGCTGTGTTTGTACATGTTGAGCTGAGGTTGGGCAGTGCTCTGCTAGCAGCACAGCTCCCACGCTGACTGCAGCAATGCCTCCCTTGTTGTCTCCCGCTGTGGTAACCCCTCCACCCATCCTGCTACGACCTCAGTAACAGCACCTCCTGCTATGAGTCCAGTAACAGCACCTCCTGCTAGGACTCCAGTAACATCTCTGCACCTCCTGCTACAACTCTGGTAACATCTGTGCACCTCCTCCTGCTCTGACTCCAGTAAGAGTACCTCCTGCTACAACTCCAGTAACATCTCTGCGCCTCCTGCTACAACTCCAGTAACATCTCTGCACCTCCTGCTACAATTCTGGTAACATCTGTGCACCTCCTCCTGCTCTGACTCCAGTAAGAGTACCTCCTGCTACAACTCCAGTAACATCTCTGCGCCTCCTGCTACAACTCCAGTAACATCTCTGCGCCTCCTGCTACAACTCCTGAACCAGCAGCTCCCACTGGGACTCCAGTAATCCTCTTAGCTGCTCGGTGCAGCAGTTCCAGTAGGACTGCAGTAACACCAGGACTCTGGTACCAGCTCTTCAGCTCCTGCTATGGTTTTGGTAACACCCCTGGCTCCTGCTCCAGCCCCTGGCTCCTGCTCCAGCCCCTGGCACACTCTGCAGGTGTAGCGGCCCTTGGTCTCCTCCTCATCCTCCATGCTTCCTGCAGTTGCCATGCAGGCCCCCTTTGCTGTGACCTCTCCCTCTGTTTCTTTCTGTTTCTCTGTCCTTCCTCATGGCGCATGGATTCTCCGTGGACCGTGAGCCCAGCTCGCCCAGGTTCCCCACCTGCAGCTGGTAGGGGCAATGTTCATCATCATGGCTGTCCTCAAGAACAAAACCGCGAAGGTGTGGACCACACGTCAGACTCCTCTGTTTTCCCCCTGCTGGGTGTTCGCTCAGAGGCTACGAGCCGTATCGGACACGGTTTGGAAAGCTTCACCCGGAAATAAGGGTGGCAGAAGCTTGTCCCCTGTTAGTGACGAGTCTCACTGGGGTCACAGCGTCCCTCAGAACGTCAGTGTGAACCAGCGCATTTGCCTCATTTTTATGCTTCCTGGATTTGCGCGATATCTCTGTCATCTCCACACTGCAGTTCTCGTTCTTCCTGTTTGCTCTGATTCCCTTTGGAGATTTAGTTTCATTTTCTTCCCTCTGTCCTCCACACCACCAGGGAAGGCTGTAGCCAAATATGGCCCAATTTATGCCTGTATTCTCCATCACATTGTGGTGCTGCTAGGGCTAAGTATGGAAAGAAAATAGGTTAGGGTCTCAGCTGATAAACACTCCATGAGAGTGGAATGGAGTTGAAAAATCTGACTGCCTTTTTTTTGTGTAAATACATTATGTGACACCACTCAAAATCCTTCTTTCTTTGAGACCGTAGTCTCTATAATAAAGGCAAACACAAATAAAATACAAAACTTAAACTAATTTATATCACAGCACACATCATCACTTTGCTGGATAGTTCCAGAATTCAGTCTTTAAAATGTTAAGCTAGTGCACTAGCACGCTTACAACGAATCTCAGTCTCAGTCTCAGTCTCAGTTGAGAGAATAGTGTGACCCAGCTTGAAGTTACTGCTAAAATGCTGGAAAAATTATTGGAAAAATTAAAGCATTTAAGTAAAATTTCTGTTTCACTTTTACTGATTATCTATCCACCATTACTTTGGAGATTCTCTGGAGTCTCAATTTCAATATTTACCTGGTCTTTAAAGGTAAGTGCCATCTCTAGTCACAGGCAGTGATAAAGACTGTACCTATTCCATCCAGGTCTGCTTCCACCACCTTATCCTCCTTTCTCACCTGACTATTGATGGGCTACCTCACATGGTGACTGGGTCCACTTCTCGGACATTCTCACATGCTTATCAGAGGTTTATAAATGCATGGAATAACTTCCAGGGGAGCCTATGAACCCTTCAGTACCACAATACAGTTGTCGACTTGCTGTAAATTGTAGGCAAATGACAGCTAAGATGGCCTCTTACCATCAGTGTAGTGTCTAATCTTCTTCTCATCTTCCTTATGGGAGTTTTAGCAGTCATATTCCATGTCATCGGTCTCCACACAACAATATGAATTAATGCACAATATTATTGATGCCACCGCTCTGTAATCTCTCAGATGTTCTTTTTTTGCTGAATTTACAGCCTATAATGGCAGATTGAACACAGAGCGTATCCGTTCTGCAGGCACCCGCATGTGTTACTAATAACGGGTCATGTGACCTGACGTTGGGGCGGTAGCGTAGGCCCAATGTAGTGGCCACTTCTCCAACCATGTGTTTGCGCATGTTTCACTTTTATTTATACGTGATTCTGAAAATCATGTGCTGTTTAAAGGGAAGCAGACTGCTGTTAACTCTGTACTGTGCTAGCTAGACAACACACTTTGGGGGGGTGGTGGGGTGGGATGATGGGCTAGCTAGATTACCTGGCTGTTGTTGTTTTCATCATGGAAGATTTTTACAGTTCGCTACTTAGTTAAACTATATTTTGTCTTCAGAAATGAAAAAGAAGCTGCTGGATTTTGGTAGCTATCTTGTGACCCTGTGTTTGTATGGTTTGTATGGGTTTGTAAATATTGATGTGCAGTTTAGCCTATTTTTAAAAATGTTTCCTAAACTTTTTCATCAGCAAGACCAGTAACAGCCTGCCAGCCCTGGCCAGCAGACTTCAGATCAGCTTTTCCACCCCCAAATCCAAGCACAAACCATATTGTGTAAAAGTTGGGCTCTGATCCAGGAACAGCTGGCTGCGGTCGTGCAGAGGGGCATTGCTGAGCACAGCTGCTGTTTCTGTCTTTGCCAGAATGACGACCTGGAGACCGACCTGGCCAAACTGCAGGAGCGACCGCCGCCCGACAGACCCCTGGAGCTGCTGGGTCAGTACACACAGCTGTGTCCAGAGCTGCACCACGACTTCCAGGTACATCACTGCCCCCCCCCCCCCCCCCCCACCACACAACCCGAAACCCACTTTGAATGCTGTTTTAATTTAGTTACTGACCTCACAAACTCAGTCCTTTGCCTTGTCAAGTTCAAATCAGATTAGACACCTAGAATGGTCTCTGCTGTGAATCAATTGGAGTAACACAAAAAAAAAAAACTTCTGTACAATCCACCGATCAATCCCCTTTGCATTTGGAGGTACTGTGAGTGTGTTCGAGGGTGTCTGGGTGAGGTGACCCAGCTTATAACTGAAATAAACACAGTCTTTCCTCTCTAATGAATATGCCACTGTGTCTGAGAGCAAGGCCAGGTGTGAGACACTTTAGAGAAGCATTTTAGAGCATTTTCCCTCCTGGCCCCTGTTAGCCCAGCTCAGTGTGGTACCCTTTCATGCACAGGTGAGTTTAAACCAACAGAAATGTCACCATGCTCCCAGTTAATCTCCTTTAGCTGTGTCTCAGCATGCCTGGCACCACTGTTGTAATTTAAATAATATCACTTATAAGATTAATGAGTGGCATTGAAAAATTTAGCCTCTCCAATTAATTTATGGCTGCCCCCCCCCCCCCCCCCCCATGTAATCACTCTGAATGTCAAGAGACAGTGAGTAAATTAAATGACTCTCAACCAGGACTCCAGACTTTCGGAACAAAGACAGACTTTTACAGGAAAAGGTAAAATGTAATGTATTCCAAAAATATCTGCTGATACAACAGACGACTTGACCTGCATCTGCCATCAATCTTCAGGCCTAAGATGAAAAAAAATGGGTGCAAGTGTTTGTTGCGGTCTTTTCTCTTTTAATCTAAAAGTCAGACGTTGGATGTCCTGGAGTGGGTGTGTGTTTTTTTAAAGAAAGGATCACATGTACAGCAAGTATTCAAACTTTGTAATTAACATGTAGATCTGACTGAATATAAAAACCTGTTCATTATCTGATGCTGGCACAGTTCATTACACATGGCAGACTTTTCCATGAGAAATATGGTTTTTCTTCTGTCTGACAGGGGTCATTCATTTGCGTTTTACACTACATGACTGAGAATGAGAACACAAAGTTAAAGCCCTGTGTGGCTTCTCCAATTCTTTAAATTAAGATGGTGGTGTGGTGTTGGTTCAGGGAAAAACTAAAAGGAAAAAAGAATGAAATTTATAATGAAATAATCATTTCATACATTTTCATCACATATTCTCTTGGATTTTGTCCTTAGATGGAACCTTTCAGATTTTTTGATCTCTTCACCAAGGAGACCTTTTGATCTTTTTCCAGATTAATTAAAAACAGACCAGTAGTAGTACAGTAAGTAAAATTTGCAGTTAGTACATTTTAATAAACCAATGAATTACTGAGCCGTGAAGCTGTGTGTTTAATATGTGTAACACTATTTATCTGTCAGGAGGTCAGTACTGAGAAGGGTTTGTTTTACTAGCTGCGGACTGAGGCCATAGGCCAAAGCCTTACCGACTCTGGATAAGTGAACCTCTCAGTAAAGAACACATCCATTTTTAATCAAGGCCGTAAAGTTAAGAATGAGGGCAGGGCAGGCCATCACTGTCTGCTACTCTGCCTGTAGTGTCAGGCCTGTCTGGTCTCTGCTCCCACTGTGAATCCTCCTAATGTATTCCATGCATTAATAACTCTCAGAGTGAAAAAATGCTTCTTAGTATCAGCATGAAATTTACCTTTAACTCATTTCCGCCTGTGTTCCCCTGTTTGGCTGGCAGAACTCAGCTTGAAATAGCTCCTGTAATCCACTTTATTAATCCCTTTTAAAAATATAAAAACCTTACTCAAATCCCCTGAATCTCCTTTTGCTGAGGCTAAAGAGATTAAGGCACTTTAATACTATGTTCATGTGGCTGTTTGATTGTGTTAGAAGTGTGGTTGTGCTTGGAGTGTTGCAGTATGCGAACGTTAATAGTGACGTAGTGAGAACAAGATGCAGATCGTCAAGAGAATTGAACAGAGGCCCGTTACAGAGCGGCCCTCTCAGATCATTCAGAACTGAACCCAGTACATTTGTGGTTTTGGGCTACCAGCATTGTGTGGTATGACAGCAGTTCGCTCAAAGGGATTTGAAAAATGAGAAACGCAACAGTAAACATGGCAGAGGTGAAAGGGTCGTCACCATGTTCCATCCTATCACAGGCGAGAGCAGAAAGCTCTTCCCACTGCTAAAGCCAATTGACCCCAGCGAATAGCAGCATTCACAGAATCAAGCTGCTCCCAGAACCCAGCGAATAGCAGCATTCACAGAATCAAGCTGCTCCCAGAACCCAGCGAATAGCAGCATTCACAGATTCAAGCTGCTCCTAGACCCAACTGATGAATCAAAAGATGAATACGAGGGGCAAAGTAACAGGATTTCTGCCATTACAGCTTGGCAGAGCATCTTAAATTTTAAATTAATACAGGCTTCAGAATGACAAAGCTGACGCCAGCACTAATTTACAGCACCGTGGCCCAGGCAAGTCAGGCAGCTTGGCCGGTGCCTCTGCTCTGATTGACAGAATGTAGCGGCACCAACCAATGGCTGCATCTCAATTTGAGCATGTAAAAACCCCTGGCATTTGCCTGTCAAATTGTATGTTCATTTTTAAAGTGATTTTTTAATATAACCAACTTTTTATTTAGTCCCAAAAACGCTATGTCATAGTTATTTTACTGAGATGTTCATACAGAAATGGCATGGTGTAAACCATGGTGGTCTCCACTATAGCTCTTGTAATCACTCAGCAGGAAGGCAGCTGAAGGATAATGTTTAAGAGCTTGTGTCCAGCGAGAATGAACTTTAACCGGGCAGGATAACATAAAACGAAGAGAGAAGTTTAATCTCCAAGGAATACTTTGATGCAAATAAAACCAGAGTCGTCCCTATGAGCCTGACATCATCTAGAGTCTACAAAGTGAAGCCTCTCACATACTGGGCAGAGTGAGCAGCCGGTGCACTTGATGGTACTGACATTGATAGCGCTTCACTAACATCATCAGCACCATAGATACCAGAGGAATATATACCAGAGGAATAGATACCAGAGCTTGATTCTTAGTTGAATATTCACTTCCATTCAAACCAAGTGACCTTTTGCCCCAGTCTTCAGAATTGAAAAAATACGCCTGAGGGTTTTCAGTTTAAATTAGAGTGCTCACAGTAACTGTTAAAGTTAAAAATCATACTTATAGCTCAGTGCTTTTGTAGAGTAGAATGGGGCAAGAAGTCTTGCCTTGGTTCAGGTGACCACTTGTTTTAATGAACTTGAGACTTCCTAAGCTTTGCTACTGCCTGTGGGCACAGATTGTAGACTTCCATCTGCTTTCTTCTGGAAGCAGAATATTCCAGAAAGTGGCCCCCTTCGGCTCCCGGCATCTTGGAAACCCACGCCAATTATTCAAGGAAGCGGAATTAATTTTTCATGCCTCTTGCCTTCAAGGAATACTTAGCTCTTATGATTTTGCGAATCTCCTGCTTGTCAGATGGCTAGGGCCTAATCTGTTTTAAATATCAAAGGCGAGCTCACCTTTTGATGTCACATCGAGAGGAAGCGGGGGGCGCGTGCGGTTCGCCGCGCCTCAAGGACGTCGTGCAAATTGTGTTGTTTGTTTTTGTTATGTATTGTTGTTGAGGGAGGAGATGATATCGATATGTGGGGCAAGAAAACAGAACAACAACAAAAAATAACTGGGTTTCCTTGTGAGGAGAAATGTAGTCAAATTGCTTTTCGCTTCTCCCTGCAGGTGTTCCTTGTGTAAGCGTGTAAGGTACACAGGAATGCCTGTGCAGTCTGGGGCCTTCATCCTCTGTCTTGCGCCAGTGGTGCGACAATGCGTTAACGAGCCCCCCCTGCTGTGCTCCCCACCTCGCGCCCTCTGCTGGGAGCGAGAGCAGAAGCACCACGGTGACTCGCTGTGACTCTCGTAACTGGAGGACTCTCTTCTCTGCTTGTGTAGGATTTGGACACAGACTCGGAGGAGGTGGAGGGGGAGGACTCAGATGAGGAGAAAGGCTTTTCACGGGGGAGGGGCCCGGTCGGGAGGGGGTCTCTGGGTCACTGGCAGGGGAACGGGGGCTCCCAGTGTGGCCCCCCCCTGGAGAAGCAGACCCCTCCCAGGGAAGCGCCGCCTCCCCCTGCCCAGAGAGCAGGAGGGCCCGCTGGGGCCCAGCTCAGAGCCCAGGACCTCCTCAGCAGCTTCCTGCGCCCCCACGGTGCCGGGCAGGACAGCCACAGCGCGTTGGACAGGCTGCTGGAGATGCACCGGCCCTGCATCCCGCACCACGACCCCCGCATCTACGCCTCCATCGCCCCCCACACAAAGTCTGTGGCTGGCTTCTTCACCCTGGCCTTCCCAGACCTCTGGGGCCACCTCCCACCACAGGGACAGGAACCAATGGCAGGCCGGAAGCCAAATGTACAGAGGTACCACCCCCCATGCTGCCGCCCCCCTCCTCCCCCCCGGTTTGGGATTCTGTTTACCCACCCTGTGCGTCTCGTGTCATGTTTGACTCTCTGCACTGATGTTCTGAAAGTCTTATTTTACGAAATGCTACAGAGTAACACCCAGGGGGCTAGTGATCAAACAGAATAATGCCTTCAAATGAACCCTTTGCTGAGTTTCGCATGAAGTCACAGTTCTGCCTGAGAAACGGTTAGCTCCCTGTAACTGCAGACGAGGGGGAGAGGTTATTTTCCTGATCCGGGACAGGGGAGGGCTCAGCACACTGCGGCCCCTTGCTCCATCAGGCCACGGGCTGAAACCCATCTGAGTGGGAGTTTATGGATCCCATCAGGGAGAGGAGAAATCCAATAGACTCTTAAAATGTTTCTGTCTGTGTCTGGCAGCTGGGCTTTTGTCAGGACTGCCACAGTCCAGGGGCGTTCATCATGTCATTATCCAGCATTGATCTGAGTTCCATGCAGCCGAAGACTGTCTGCTGTGGGCCGGGCTGTACTTTACTCTTAAAAAAAGCCTGGACTCAAAGGAAGCTGCCAATGACCTGATTTCTCTGGTCCGTAATAGTGTTTTTTTATTATTCATTTCATGAGATGTGATGAGATGTGCATTCAGAGTGTTACCGAGTGTCCACTCTGACAGGAGGCACAGTGAGAGACACGCCCACAGCACAGCGCACCTGACAGGTGAAGGGTCCCAGCTGGAGCTAGTTATAGTGGTCCTGTCTGACCCACACCCCTCCGAAAGAACAGCCCCCCCAACCCCACCATCACAAACCCCAGCAGCACCCTCAGTGCTGCAGCATAGTCACAAAGGCAAAAACACATCACACACTTCGCATCACATAGTCACCATGCGTTTCCTGATCAGTTTGACCTGTGACACTCGTCCCAAGACACACACTGCCACCCTGTCTGTGTGGGGGGGTCACCTCTGCCTCAGAGGAAACTCCTAAAATGCAGCTTACACAACCTACTACAGTAACTTGAATTCCTTTGGAGAGGTAGTGAGACTCAGGGTTTGGGGTGGGTGTTTCATGCTGCTGTTGAAACACATTACATTATATTACTTGGCATTTAGCGAATGCTTCTAACCGGAGCCACTTACATCAATTACAGGTGTTATCCAGTTGTGTAGCTGGATATTTACTGAGGCAGTTGTGGGTTAAGTACCTTGCCCAAGGATACAGCAGCAGTGCCCCTGTGCAGAATCAAACCGGCAACCTTTTGGTAATGAGTCCTGCTCCTTAACCACTATGCTACACTGCCGCCCACCTTTGGCAATGGTCATGAACACTCTGAACTGAATGGTTGCTAGCCTAGGTAGTTTTAACCACATTTTGAGAGAAACGTTGTTTCTGTGTGGTTGTAATGCATATCACTTAGATCATACACCCACATACCATATAACATCTCTCCTGGTAGGTGCAAAAACTCATTCTGAAAGTTTGAATTCACAGTTCAAACAATAACAGTAGCATGTCTTTGAACCTGCAGACTAAGTGCTATTTTCCCCTTATGCGAATTTAAACCCTGAGCTGAAAACATGAAAGAAGCTCAGACCTTTCAGAGCCATCAAAGGCATTGCAAATCAAATTACTCACATGAGGAAATGCACAGAAAGATGGGCACCAGATCACAATATGAGGATTTTCTGGTTAATCAGATTACCGGACTCCAACATTTATGAAATGGGAAAAATATCCACAGATATTTACTGCCCTTGTGTTGTTTTTTTTTAAACCATAAAAAGAATTTTTCGTTTGTCATTTGTCTTCCTGTAGCGTTGCTACAGTGGGTTACATTCAGACTTCTGAAGTTTCAGTTTGAGTCATGCGAGTTTTCAGTGAAGTGTGGAGTCCGTAATGGAGAGAGATCCATCTCTTATATATCATTAGCTCTGACGGGTCCTTTAATGTGTCGCTCTAAATGATCTTGGCGTCCCCCCTGGACTATCTCATTTTGTTTGCTGTTCCTTCGGCTGAGGCATCCTTGGGTCCGGTGCTATTTTTAAGAGCAGTCATCTGAAGGAGCTGGCCTGTCTTTCAGTGCTTCTTTATTTAGTTATGTATTTATTTGGCTGCTCGTTTGCTTATTAAACTCTAATTAAGAGCCAGCTTCTCTCGTCCTCACAGCAGCCTGATGAGGGTTCTGACCTGGATGGAAATGAGCTTTGCGAGAGGTGTCTTCCAGGTGCAAATGCAAGATTGTGGGGCGGCTGACATTTAGTTTAGTCATTTGACAGCTTGGTGCTCACTCTGAGGTGAGATAAGTCTTTGCTAGGTGTATTTAATGGCATTTTGCCGTTCATAAGACACTTTTAAAGGTTGACAGTTTGTACGAACATGACAGTGACTCTTGCTTTATTTGTTCAAGACAATCCGCTTCCCGTACTTTCGCACGCGCCGTTATCAAACCTGTTGCTGAAAGTTTGGCTCAGTTTTGAAGCTGTGACAGGTTTCTGTTGCAGTTTAGTCTCGGTAGAGACAGAGGTGTGACATCCGATGCTGTGGGCTGCAGTACTCACTCACTGGCAGTACAGTCCCATGCAGGATATGAGCAATGCAAAAATCGTGGTCATGCTAACGTGGTGATACTAACATAATGTTAACATTGTGATGCTAATGTTATTCTAACAGGGTGATGCTAATGTGGTGATGCTAACACGGTTATGCTAACACTGTGCTAACATGGTGACGCTAACATGCTGAAGTTGACACAGCTCCTCTCTTCTTCTCTGCAGAAAGAAAGTGTTTGAGGACATCCAGCGCCTATTGTGTCCCGAGGACATCATTGACAAGATTGTGTTTGACATGGAGGATGCCAGGTATGTGGCCTACCCTGGCCGTCAGAAGCGTGTGTTTGACTGGTGACACCCTCGCGTGGTGACATCTGTTCCACACGGCGAGCCATGTGCTGGCTCCGCAGCGGTCAGCTGGGACGCGCGGAGGGGTAATTCTCATGATCTGAAATTAATCTCGGCCATGAACACGATAAGGGGGCTTTTTAAAAATCAAAATAAATTCACACAAACACACAATGTAAAGAGAAAGTAATAAATCAGACCTGCCTTTAGTGCTTGTCCATCTGTGTGTGTGTGTTGCTGCCTGCCTGCCTGTCTGTCTGCCTGTCTGTTTGTCTCCCTGCCTGCCTGTCTGTCTGTCTGTCAGTAGCTCACTGTCCCTCTCCTCTGTCTGTCCTCATTAAAAGTGTTTATCTGTCGAAACAGCTAAGCAAATCTAGCAACAAGTCATTCATTACTGCATGTATGGAACAAGGTGTTAACTTCATTATCTGCGTTATTATTTACTGAGGAATGCTGGCGTTGGGATTTATGCTAAGATTCCCATCAAATTTGCATGAACACTCCTCTGGAGCTGTCATTTTGTGGGCCTTACTGTCATGGATGAAGGGGCTTCCGTTACAGACGTTTTATTTAACTAGCAATTTCCCCAGCCTCACAAACAAGATGAGAATTTCGGATGCACCGCCTCATTTAGCTGAAATGCGTACAATTCCTAACCATTCAGGAAGCTGTAGTTACAAGGAGATCTTGAGACGGCACAGAGGGTCTCTCTCATGTTCCCCGAAACTCTGTGGGTCTCATTTGTGTGCCATAATTCTACATAAATGTCTGTTCTCTGTAGAGAACAGATGCCTGCCTGTATTATCCAGTTTAACCTTGTGAATATGCTGAAAAGCACAGTGATTTAATCAGACAGCTGTACTGTACCTCGGTTAATGCATTCAAACATACTCCTAACACCAGACAGAGAGAGAGAGAGAGAGAGAGAGAGAGAGAGAGAGAGAGAGAGAGAGGTTTCGGAGTGGAAGAGCCCAGGAGAATGTGAGATTTTATCGTCAAAGCCTCTCCACCTCACTCTTTTCCGCATCCATCAGAGAGCTGTTTGACTGAAAAACACAAGGATATATTCCCCGGCATTACTGATGCTAACTGAAGGAGCATCCCTAACTGAGCTTAAGTACTTTTTACATTTCATGACTGCCCCCCGGGACACCGGCAAGTAAACCTTTAATTTTTTTTGCCTTCATCATAATTAACAGCAACATGCAGAACTCATAGTTATTTCCCCCTGTAGATTCGAGCACAAAGGCTCCTGCTGTTTGCTGTCTCTCTCGCACATACATGGCGCTGTGTGAAATAATGAGACCTGAAGCCTGTATTATTCTGCCATACTAATGCTAACCGGCACCTCTGTCTCATCTGTGTCTATCTGCTATCTCTATCTCTCTCTCTGTCGCTGTCATGCTCTCTCGCTCGCTCTCTCTCTCTCTGTCTCACGCTTTGTATCATCTCCCTCTCTCTCTCTCTTTCTCCCCCTCTTTTTCTTACTCTCTTTCCCTCTTCCCTCTCTCCCTCTCTCTCTCTCTCTCTCTCTCTCTCTCTCTCTCACCCTCTCTCTCCCTCACTCTCTCGCTCTCTCTCTCGCTCTATCTCTCTCCCTCTCTCTCTCTTTCTCCCCCTCTCTCTCACCCTCTCTCTCTCTCCCTCTCTCTCTCTCTCTTTCTCCCCCTCTCTCTCTCTCTCTCCCTTTCTCTCTCTCTCTCTCCCCCTCTCTCTCTCCCGCTCTCTCTCTCTTCCTCTCCTCCCTCTTTCCTCCTTTTTCCCGTTCCCCCCTCTCTCCCCCTTTCTCTCTCTCTCTGCCTCTTTCTGCCCCTCCCTCTCTCTCTGTCTACATTTGATGTAACTGTTCTGATGCTTATTTGCCCCCAGCTGCTTTCAGGCTGCTGGACGATGTGAAGCAAAGGGCAGCTGTTAAAGTGCTTTATTGATAAAATGAACTATTTTGTGATCTTGAGCTTGTTTTCGTGGGGTATGAGTTCAGACAGGCTTTGCCATGATAATGCACATCTTTGGCTGACTGTGAAAATTAATCTTCTGCTTCCCTTTGTGTTTCTGTTCTCTCTCTCTCTCTCTCTTGCCTCTCCTCTTTCCTCTCTCCTCTCCTCCCTCCCTCTCTCTCTCTCTCTCTCTCCTCTCCTCTTTTCCTGTCAGCCCTGTCTGTCCCTCAGGACCCCCTGACTCCCTGCACTTCTACTCCAAGTTTGAATCCGGAAACCTGCGCAAAGCCATCCACGTTCGCAGGTGCAGCACCCCTGTGCTGTGGGCCTGTGTGTTACAGTGCTCACACACAGCAATGCGATTGCTCACGGCAGAATCCACACATGGAAGAGGAATTTTAATAGCTTCTGCGTTCAAACCAGTGTCTTCACACTTTCATGTTAAATATAGTAAACATCTCTTGATCTGAGGATCTATGAATGTACGAGTGAGTTTATGACTCATACTCTTAAGAAGTGGCTTCACACATCCATGTTAAACAATAAACATCATTTGATTTGAGGATTTGCACAGGTGTGTTTAATGGATTCAAAGTGCAAGAGTGCCACATAATGTAGAACAGGCAAAACATCTACTCCATTTCATGCTGCTTTTAGACTGTATGTATTAGACTCCATATAGGCACAGATTTGGCCTCTGCCTGTGTTTAGTACATTTACTCATTTGGCAGACGCTTTTATCCAAAGCGACGTACATAGGTTACAGTTCTTTACAATGTTGTCCATTTATACAGCTGGATATTTACTGAGACAAGTACAGGTTGAGTACCTTTCCCAAGGGTACAACAGCAGTGTCCCCCAACGGGGATCGAACCGGCAACCTTTTGGTTAAGAGTCCTGCTCCTTAACCACTATGCTACACTGCCGCCCCGTTTAGTGTTTTCCAGTGCAGAGTCCTCGTCTAACAGTAATGCTTGCGTGGGTGCAGTCATACTTAGCAGTGGCTATTTCTTAATGGGATTGTTTTAGGAGGGGCTGAGAGTAGCTAATCAGTCAGTCACAAGAGGAAGTGATTGGAGAGTGACTTTCTGTGCTGAAACGGATCAGAGTGCAGTGTATTCAGCTTCTGAACTGCTGCCTCCCTGTATTCCTCCTCTTCCTCAGATACGAGTATGACCTCATCCTGAACGCAGATGTGAATTGTTCTCAGCACCTCCAGTGGTTCTACTTCGAGGTCAGCAGGATGCAAGCCAACGTCCCCTACCGCTTCAACATCATAAACTGCGAGAAGGCCAACAGCCAGTTCAACTACGGTAAGCTGATGAAGTAAAAAAGGAAATGATGCTGGAAAAAGATCAGGAGTAGATTGTATGGTCACCTTCAGCATGCTTTAAGGACTGTTGTCTGAAGCACTCTGAAATTCTCTAAACCCCGCCATTGTTGTTTACTGGGTACATTGAAATACAACTAAATTCATTTGAAGTATTTTGGCTAAAAACTCAGAGCATTTTAACAGTGAACTACACAGGAAGTATTAAGTTGGGGTCACATGAGAAGTCAATGCCTCATATCTGCCGTAACACACACACACACACACACACACACATTCACACGCACACACATACACACACAAACACACAGACACACGCACACATGCACACACACACACACACACACACGTACACACGCACACACATACACACACAAACACACAGACACATGCACACATGCACACACACACACACACACACACACACATTCACACGCACACACATACACACACAAACACACACAGACACACACACACACAGACACACACACACACTCACATACACACACAAACACTCACACACAGACACACACACACAAATGTACACAGGCAGGCACAGGCATACACACACTCATAAAGACATATGAATGCATGACGCATATACACTCACACCCACACAACATATACACACATGCAAAAACACACACATATGAACAGACAAGCTTTCAACAGTTAGCCAAATGTGCAATTGACAGAATATCCCAGAAGACATGGCGCTGACATGCTGCAGTCTCTGTACAAAGCAGTGTTGTACAGTAGCTGGAATAGTTCCATGTGCTTTAAATGCAAAGAAATTAGGGCATATCTCATTATTTTCCAAGATGCATGTATTCTGACTTGACAGTTTGTGCACTGCAGTGGCCGTTGTGTGTAATGACAATATTGTTGGTAACTAGACCATCCAGAGAAAATTAACAAAGAAAGCCACATTTCTATTTTTTGCCTTTATTTCGTGCAAGCTCCACCCCACCCCATCTCTCACATAGGACCTTAAGCGGCACATGTCTTCACAGTTACAGAGGTGTGACAGATGGGTGTAAGGGCATGTGTCTCAGATGTGACTCTGCCCTGAGTGAGGTATGTTCTGGTGTCAGGGATGCAGCCGGTGCTGTACTCTGTGCAAGAGGCCCTGGAGGGACGTCCTCGCTGGGTCCGAGCCGGCTCTGAGATCTGCTACTACAGGTGAGTACCGGGCAGGTTCAGCGGTGCTTCTCTCTCGATCATCTGAAAGGTGCGGAAGGCTAAGGCTTCTTCTCGTCTTTACATTCCCAGAAACAATTTCTGCCCCAGCCAACAGAGAGGCCCCACCTTCTACACCCTCACCTTCACTGTGACCTTCCAGCACAGCGACGACGTGTGCTACCTGGCCTACCATTACCCCTACACATACTCCACCCTGCAGGTATGCCTTCACCTGTGTGTGTGTGTGTGTGTGTGTGTGTGTGTGTGTGTGTGACTGTGAGTGTGTGTGTGTTTGTGTGTGTGTGTGTGCATGTGTGTGTGTATGTTTGAGTGTGTGAGTGTGCGTGTGTGTGTGTGCGTGTGTGCATGTGTGTGTGTATGTATGAGTGTGTGAGTGTGCGTGTGTGTGTGTGTCTGTGAGTGTGTGTGTGTGTGTGTATATATGAGTGTGTGTGAGTGTGTGTGTCTGTGAGTGTGTGTGTGTGTCAGTGAGTGTGTGAATGTGTGTGTCTGTGAGTGTGTGTGTGAGTGTGCGTGTGTATGTATGAGTGTGTGTGTGTGTGTCTGTGAGTGTGTGTGTGAGTGTGCGTGTGTATGTATGAGTGTGTGTGTATGTGTCTGTGAGTGTGTGAGTGTGTGCTGGAAAGCTGACGGTGCTGTGGGTTCCCTGTCTCTCAGACCCACCTGCAGGTGCTGGAGGGGGGGGTGGACTCGCGAAAGGTGTTCTTCCGAAAGCAGGACCTGTGTGACTCGCTGGCTGGGAACCCCTGTCCCCTGGTCACCATCACAGGCTGCCCGCCGTCTCGCAGCTGGAAACACCTGCACGAGCTCCGTGAGTAACACCTGTACAACGGCAGACCGCACCCTGCCCTGTCCTACTCTACCAGGCTCCACCCACACTGGCCATGCCCTACCCACTCCGCCTTCTTGCCCCACAAGGCCCCACCCCTTATTCCACCAGGCCCCGCCCTGCCCTCCCCACCTCACACCCCCCTCCCCTCCACATGCTCCCCTTTCCCACCTGTTGATATGTCCGTTACAACAGCTGCTGAAAGAAGCGGAGACTCAGACGGCACCTCGTCTGTTTCACTCTCACGCCTCCTGCAGCGGCTCCATTGTGGTGTAGCGTGTGCACGGTGACAGACTCACTGCCGCTCCATGAGTCACCACCTGATACCTGCTAAACACAGCTCTAGCCTCCTCACACCAAAGGCAGAGGAGTGGACGGCTCTGCAGTGCTGCCTTGGGCATGCAAGAGTGCTGTGCAGGCCACGCCCTCGCTGGCTGAGAGGCTACAGCAGCCGTGCCTGTCATTCCCACCAATCCTATCACTGCTGATGCTGACAGAGAGGCTGGCCATGGCCTGCTTTCTCTCGCCACACACCATTCACCTCACACAGTCTGAGCGTTCCACTCGAATGCAGTGACTCCATCAGAGAGCCTCTGAGTGTTTCTACCGCCGATTGGAGGAGAATGGGGCTGGAGGGGGCGTGGTTATTTTCAGCCCAGGAGACAGAGCCCAGTGTTAGAGTGATAAACCACTTTTTAAAGCAAGGTAGCTTTCTCTGTTTTGAGCTGCGAGCCTTGACCCCGCCCCCACCTGTCTCCTGCGGGGCTTTACACCCCACCCTGAAGTTTGAGGTGCTGCTTTGTATCGCTTCGCCGTGTGGGAGGACAGGCTCTGGCTGTGCGGGCATCTGCAGCCTGCCTCCATGTGACGGGTGTCTTTGGTCTGCAGGAACATGGCAGGGCACGATCACACCAGCTGTTCCCTGTCTGAAACAGCGCAACCCCCCTGATTAATTTTGGGGGGGGGCTGCTCCTCTGTCTCCCCAAAGACTGACACACACCAGATGTCCTACATTGGAACACAGACCTGCGTTCCGTTATGGAAAGGCTTTATTCATGTGCCCAAACAACACACCTGAGCATGCGCCAGGGTGTCATTATTATGGTGAATGATGACACATTCTGACACTGGCTGTAAGATGGAAGACATTAGAAAGTGTGGACGTGGTATGTATACAATGTTAATTCTCCAATTTTTTTTTTTTCCTCAATGTTTTCTGTTAGTCAGTCAAACCCCTTTCAAAAATAGCTTTGCCATTAAATAATTGATATAAAAATGACTGCAAGTTACAGTAAGTAATTTGGGTGGGGCTAGGCTGCAGTGGGAGAGAAAACCAAGCACAGGCAGTGAGCAAGCCGTCTGCAAGCTTTGTGTTGCTGTGAATCTCATGTTTACATCCAACTGTTTGCTGAGTTTATTTGATGAAGGCTTACGCCCCACCGCCCCCCCCCCCCCGCCCCCCCCCCCTTCAGTATTATTGATGCTTGCTCACGTGCTAACAGGCAGTCTGAAGCAGGAACTGAGCTGAAAGCCCGTGTTGCTCAGCAGTGTCTGTGTAGCATGCATGCAGTCCAGTACGGTCTCCTCTGCTGCCACATTATCGACCATAGCGTCCCATGGAATTTAATCAGTACTGCTGTTCTCTAAAAGCATCATTAACTGTGTTGCAACCACGCCACCACAGTGATATTCCTATTAAAGTTATTAATGATGCCATCAAATCCCCCCCCCCCCCCCCAAATAGAGGATTAGCCCCATTGAAGCTAAAACACGCTAAAACACACAGACCTCAAAGACCATGGACATTTTTTCTGTAAATGAATCTTGGACATTGCTGCAAAAGAGCATTTCTAAAGAGTGAACTCCAGTTAACACAGAGGGAGAGATAGCCCTGCCTCGTGAAGCACTCCTCACTCTCCTGTGCCTCTTACCTCATCGCAAAAGGACCAATGAATAGCTGTCGACGGATTTATTTTTTCTCCTTCTTTGTGGCCTGGTTTAATAGAGGGATATAATTAAATTGACGCTGTCTGCTGAAAATTAAGTCTAACGGGAGAGCTGTTAATTGATTAATTGTGCAGCAGAGGTTGTGCATAATTGTGCATAAGAGAGTGCTCTAAGCAAATGGTTTATTTGTGCTTAAGTTAGCGGGGAGACGTCCCTATTGCGCTGGTTTATTTGTGCTTAAGTTAGCAGGGAGACGTCCCGCTTGTGCTGGTTTATTTGTGCTTAAGTTAGCAGGGAGACGTCCTGCTTGCACTTTTGCAGGTTGCTTTTGGTGCTAAGCCTCTGACTGGGCCTAAGCCCTGGAAGGAGGATGTGCTGTCGAAACCAGCTGCAATGACATCTCAGTTTAACCAACAGAGGAGAGTAAAACACAGCTACAAAAAACCCCGCAGGGTTTAATTAGAATCTTGTTTATCTGTGCTGTTGCTGTGTGTTGCTTTGCAAGCAACCAGGACTTTCATCTGAAGCCACTCTGTTATAAAGTTGTGATTTCCCATTGAGCAAATACACTCCCATCAAGTATTCATGATGTGAAATATTAGACTGCTGTAGCCGGTTTCCTCAAACATCAGTCTCAAGCAACTGCGTTCTGAAAGCTAAACTCAAAACATTCATTTTTGTGGAAATGTCTGTCGACTTCAGTGCTGATCTTGAATACTTTCAGCCAAATTGCAGATTCAGTTGGATTCTTTTAGGCAGGAGTTGTGGGCTCTGAGGAGAAAAATCATTTAACCTGAGCCAGACATGGTTTTCCTCAATGTCACTACTGCAATGGTAGTTGACACTGGCTATTGTTATGGAAATCTGTGGCCAATGCGAGACTGTGGATCTTTTTCTCTGCTATTCTCTCTGTTTTTCTGTCACAAATCTCAAATGCTGTGTCATTTTATATCTTCATGACTGTGATGTGTAGCTATAAGATTACCTAAAATATGATTTATTTTTATATGTCTTATATAAAAATTCAAATATTTCATCATGTTTTATTACAAATTTAAATCATTTCACTTAAATTTCTTTTAGGGGCAGCAAAGGATAATGCATAGGTATTGGTAATATGATTTTGACAGAAATGTGTACATGTACACAAAACACAGTAAATAAACTGTCACTCCATATAGCTTGAGTGAGGATTAATAAAAATGCTTATGTCCATTAAGGTCCTGTAAAAGGCAAAGCCTTTGGTTTATCAGCTGCAAATGGGCATAAGGTCATTGATGATGACCTTAGGGAGACACATATTGGTCACACTCCACTTGGCTTGTCAGCACTTGTCAATCCTAGACTTCATTAAAAGGTTTTTCACTCTCTGAAGCCCAACGTGAGAACAGCAGAAAGCAATCAGGTAGCTTTTCGCTAACAGGTCTCCTGACTGTGTCTAATGTCCTCACCCTGTCTTCAGCAGCAAGGCGCTTGCTCAAGGCAAATCCAAAAAAGCATAACACTCATGGAATGGGAAGTGAGAGGAAACACATTTGGCCATCGATACACCTTTTGGGTTGGCTGTAAATCAACATGACAATTCAAAAATCAGCTGAATGGAATCTGAGTTTAACCCCCCCCCAACCAACTGTTCACTGTACAGAGTGTGACACTGCAGGTGAGGCGGCAGAGAACTACACAGACACCCCCCCCCCCCCCCCCCCCCCCCCCGTCCTGCCCGTTAACAAGGCAACCAATCCCTGTCGAGATAGAGCTTTCTTTCCAGTGCCCAGGTGCCCTGCGTTTGACTGCTTTTAGCCTCCTTTCGCTGGTTTATTTTGGACACATTATTGTGCATGAGGAGGTGTGTGGAGCGGGGAATTTCCACATTGCCGCTGTCCAGGGTCCTGAAGCCAGGGCTGGCAGTGCAGGCGCTGTCCAGGGTGCTGAACCGCTGGGCTGGTGGCAGGGCTTTTGGTGATGTAACATTGCACAGGTTTTCACACAGCTGTAGAGCTCTCTTTCAGTGATGGTTCTATGGCAGGTGGGGGCAGGCCTTCAGGTTTCTGCTAGTTTATTTATCAGGGGCAGGGTACAATTAAAAATATCTGTGACTCTTTATGTCATGTGTTATATCCAAGTTAGCCATAGACTGCTTCTTATTGGTGGTCCCAGAGTAGGTAGATGTGTTAGGTAGATCTTCATACATAACAGCACAAAAATGCAAAAATAATATTTAAAATAAAACAGAAAGAAAGGAGGAGGGAAGATAAACGTTGGTGCACCTCTGCGCAGAGGGATGAGAGCGAGAGAAAAAAGGGAGGCAGAAAAGGAGTGATCAGAGAAGGAGGGCATGACCTCTGCACGTAAGAAGTAAGAAGAGTAAGAAGAGCAGAACTTGCAGTGTCCTTCGCCTGAGTCTGTACTCACTCCTTCTCATTCCTCCGCTTTTAAAGGCCTTTTATTAGATGTTGAGGGTCTCCTTGTGCAAACTATCCTTTCAGCAGAGATGTAGATACGCACTTCTTGGCCCCCCCGTCCTGCCCGTTAACAAGGCAACCGATCCCTGTCGAGCAGAGATTGCATGCTTCAGCCTTCTTTTCATTGCCCTGGTTCCCTGCATTTGACTGCTTTTAGCCTCCTTTTGGTTTATTTTGGACACATTTTATGGAGATATGCAGAACAACAACAAATTTGATGGACATGTTCAAGGATCCTTCAAAGTCTCTCCTTTGTATCGAAAGTGTGCTAGTGCTGACACCCTGCAGTTCATTCCACCCTGCCTGTATAAACAGCGTATTTGTAGTGTGTTGTTAATGCAGTACCTCCTGGGTGATTATACCGAGGCACGTGGATCAAAAATGTGTTTTTCAGGGAGGGGCGATGCATAGCATCTATTGCTCTGGATTCACTTTAGAAAGCCTATTGGGCTGTTAGGAGAAAGAAAAAAAAAGCCTTCCTGAACATTGCCATACATGTCTGTCCAAGGACTGCTTTTAGCTAAACTGTCATACTAAATGGGATTATGTTTGATAATTGGCAAACCAAGAAATGAGCCCAGCGTAATTACAGCGGAACGATTTTAATTAACAAAGTTGAAATTAGAAGAGCATTTTCATGAGCATTGCAGGGCAAATCCATCTGTAATTATAAATGGACATCTCTGATTTGTACTAATTAGACGTCATTTGCATATACAGGAAGGGTAGAGCAGAGGGTGGCAGCAGAGTGAGAGAGCTCTCCTGATTGGCTGCAGGGTGGCAGCAGAGTGAGAGAGCTCTCCTGATTGGCTGCAGGGTGGCAGCAGAGTGAGAGAGCTCTCCTGATTGGCTGCAGGGTGGCAGCAGAGTGAGAGAGCTCTCCTGATTGGCTGCAGGGCTCTGTGTCCATCTTCTGTTGTAGCGTCTGACATTTAATCAGGTGCTGTGCCATAACTTTTGGCTGTGTTTTTTTTTTTGAAGTGTGAACATGTTTTGCTATGTTTGCTGCTGTTTTTCTGTGATTTTACTTCTTGTGTCAGAACAGTGAGAGTGTGGAGTGTGTGAGGATGTTGAGAGGATTGTTTCAACTCAAGCTTCAGTTCAGCTCACTGAGATATTTTACATGTATATATACACACACACACATATGGGCATGGCTTCACACAGTCACACTGACAACAATAATGACAACTAAAGCTGAAGATTTTTCAGAGAATTTTCTGACAATCCCTGTGCAGTTAACCAGTTAACCATACTTGGACAAATCAATCCACCACAAAAAGCCTGATTGCCACCTCCTTTCTGCATTAGCTGTCCACAGCGAAAATTATAGGGTTCTTGTGAAAACATACATACAACAAAACTCTCTATGGCTTCTGTTCTGTTTGAAATAAAATTTCTGTATAAAATAAATGACCAGATCATTATTTTGTTTGATACCAACTTTATATGAGAAGTAAACAAAAATTCTTTAAAGATCTGCTATAAAACATGTATTAATAAATTATATATTAGATTTTTATTTATATTTTTATAAATATTTTATAGGTTTTTTTCTTTCTTTTGACAGACTTGGATGAATATTACAGCTGAAGGGAAAGGAAATGTCTCTTAAAAGACATGGCAGACATGGCCGCATATTCTAAACCTTTTTAGCGTGTTTAAATTGCTTTGATGCCGAAAGGACAGAGCTGAAATGTCACAGTTAAGCGAATGTGATAGGCCCTGCCCTCTTGTGACCTCCGCATTAATTAATTAAAGCTGATAAACGAGTCTGACTCGGCTCCGCTTCCACAGCTAGCTTGCGAGGTGGAGAGCAGACACAGATACACACTTCAGTCACAGATGATTATTTCTTCACTCACAGAACATCTAAGTCAGCGCCAAGCCTAAGCAGACTTTAAGACATGATTTGTTTTGTGCCAGACATTTTCAGCTTCAGTGTTTTGGCAGCTTTGTTGTCGGCTTTGGCCATTACTGTGTTTGGAGTGCAACTGGAGGAGACTGAAAGGGGGTATGCTGTCACAGGGGCGGAGAGCCAGTGTAGCGTAATCCTGTGTTATTATTATTATCAGTGCCATTAGCAGAACCATGCAGCAGCAGCAGTATTGACAGTAATAATAATTACTGGCAGATACTTTTATCAGGAATGGCATGCATTTTGCAGGAGTCATGGAATGAAATATGCTCTCCACATCAGAAGGGCAGCAGGATCAAGGGTGTCGTCACAGAACAGCCAGTCACACTTCAGCTGCAAAGCACCACACATAACTATCATCTTTTTTATGTATACATACCGTAGAGCTTTGAGTGATATGATGTTATACCTGAGCTTGCCGTGTAGCGTAATGAGCACACACATGTCTGCAGAGACATTTATCGTCAGGCTCATTAGGGCTGGCGTGAGACCCTCAGAGGTGGCGGGAAATGCCACCTCATTACCGCCGCGTTTCCACCGCAATGTCACCAGGCAGCGGCGGCGCCCCGCCCGGCTCACGCTCCCTGGCGCTGCCGAGGGGAGGAGGCCGTCCCGCTGGAGAGGAGATGCACCGCTGGGGGAGCTGAGGGAGGGGGCAGGGGGCAGGGGGCGGGAGGAGGGGGGGCTCAGCTCAGTTGAGGTTCTTAATCTAATGGTCATTTGGGCAATGTAATCTATGCAGGTCTCCCTGGATCAGGGTGTAAGACCAGCAGATAAGGCTAATGCTAATGCAGATAGCAGCGTCATTCGGGACATACATGGTGTCGCGCTGTATCTGTTGTAGATTCTTAATGAAGTCTTTGTGTTTGGATTGGCAGTGTGAAAGTTTGTCTGCTCCATGGCTCCTTGCTGTGTTGTCCTGTAGGTTATGCCGCTGATTGTGCTGTAATTGCCCTCTTGTGATATCATTTATATTCTGTTCTTGTAATTCTGCAATTGTGTGTGAGAAACGCTGCTCCCACCAGCACTGCTGTTATTGCTGCTAATGAATGCTGCATATGTGTTTGGCATGGCAGCGCTGGTAACCAACACTCATACTGTATCCGAAAAGTGGAACACAAACTCAGAGCCCTTTTCTGGCTCGGTCTGGTGCTGTGAGGCGCTGTCTTGCAGACGAGGTCCTTTTTTACAACCTAATAATCTCAAATGAACCCTTTTGCATAATAATTTAACCTTCACTGTACTGTGGCTCAGGGGAACAGTATAATAAACCTAAATGGGACACTGCACTGAGTCAATTGTCTCTGACAGCGGAGTGCTGATGTTAGCAGTAACAGCACATGCATACATACAAATAACACACACACTGTCTACACACACATACAAATAACACACACACTGTCTACACACGCATACAAATAACACACACTCTGCCTATACACACACACACGTACACACACAAATAACACACACACACACACACAAATAACACACACACACACACATACACACACACACACACACACGCACACGAATAACATACACACTGCCTATACACACACACGAATAACATACACATTGCCTACACACACACACACACACACACACCCACACACACACAAATAACATACACACTGCCTACACACACACACACACACACACACACACTCACACACACACATATACACACAAATAACATACACAGGAGTAACGCACACACATATATACATAAATATTCACAAATAATACAAATGCACAATACCACAAGTATGCAAATAACACACACACACACACACTCACAAATGGGTCTTGCAATGATTACACTCACACACACCTTTTCCCTCTTGAACTGGAACATAAATGATGATTTTTTTCGCAGGTCCATCCAGCAGCTCTTGGAGGGAAATGAAATCCCGTAATACACCATGGTGTGATATTTATCTCCCTCATTTTTCCCTCCAGAAACATATCCTCAGACTCACCTGCTTTTTCACTCCAGAACTTTCCGTTTAATCAATTGTAATAAAGGCAGGGCTGGACCTGACGAGCCACTCTCCCTCTCACTCAGAGCCTGCTCTCAGGCCACCCTTAGTCACAGCAGTTCATGGGAGTGTTTTTCCTTTTAATGAAATTCAAAGAAATTTTTCCTCTCTTATCTTATCTTATCTTATCTCTTATCTTCCAAACAAATAGGTACTGAAAATTGATAATGCTGCTCCTTATCGCTACACCACACTGCTGCTCCTTATCGCTACACCACACTGCTGCTCCTTACCGCTACATCACACTGTTGCTCCTTACCGTTACACCATACTGCTGCTCCTTACCGCTACACCACACTGCTGCTCCTTACCGCTACACCATACTGCTGCTCCTTACCGCTACATCACACTGTTGCTCCTTACCGTTACACCACACTGCTGCTCCTTACCGTTACACCATACTGCTGCTCCTTACCGCTACACCACACTGCTGCCCTGCTCCTTACCGCTACACCACACTGCTGCTCCTTATCGCTACACCACACTGCTGCCCTGCTCCTTACCGCTACACCACACTGCTGCTCCTTACCGCTACACCATACTGCTGCTCCTTACCCCTACACCACACTGCTGCTCCTTACCGTTACACCATACTGCTGCTCCTTACCGCTACACCACACTGCTGCCCTGCTCCTTACCGCTACACCACACTGCTGCTCCTTACCGCTACACCACACTGCTGCCCTGCTCCTTACCGCTACACCACACTGCTGCTCCTTACCGCTACACCACACTGCTGCTCCTTACCGCTACACCACACTGCTTCTCCTTACCGCTACACCCCACTGTTGCCAGTCTTGCCTAACCTTATGTCAACTCTAGTCTGGAGTTCTGCAGCTGAGTAGTTTTCAGGTGTCCTTAAGCTCTCCTTTTCACTCCCAGATCTGGGGAAGGAGTTGGTTGAGTGTGCTGTGAGTTGGAGAGCAGGTGGTACCAGTGCCAGTTCTGCTGAGTGAGTGGGGTCCTGTACTCTCCCCCCAGGCAAGCGCCCCTGCGTGGTTCTGACGGGGCGAGTGCACCCGGGTGAGAGCAATGCCAGCTGGGTAATGAAAGGCACCCTGGACTTCCTGTGCAGCAGTGACCCCGTGGCGGAGAGCCTGCGGGAGGCCTACATCTTCAAGATCGTCCCCATGCTGAACCCCGACGGGGTCATCAACGGCACGTGAGTCCAGAGCCCCCCCCAGCTTGGCTTTATTTCATATGTTAAGAGAATAGCAGAGAGTGTAGGCATTTTCAGACTGTGTCCTTTATCCCAGATACTTAAGGAAATAGCAGAGTACTTATGTATTTTCATCCTGTGCCTTCTTTCTCAGAGATCTAATTACAGCTTTTTGCTAGTCTTTTATGCACAGCATTTCTTGTGTATATCGTTTTCCATCTTAAATCCCTCTATGTGCCCCACCTGCACCGCACCTGTACCCAAGTACGGCCTTGCCCTTGTTCTGAGTGTGCAGAAAGGCCTCTTACTTAAGCTCCGGTCATGGTCCTGTCCCCAGCATCTCTGAAGAGGTCACCTTAGTCAGCTCACAGCTCTTTTTCACCTAACTCTTTTTTTTAAGTTATCAGGAGAGTGGTTTGAGAATGGAGATGATGTTTTGGCAGATAGTATTGAGCTTGCCGCTGTTGAGAGCATTTACATGTGAGTGGCAGTTCTCCGATTTCCGCAGTTCTGTGCCTAATGCTATTGACAGTCTGTTCTGGGTAAAAGATGATCGATAGCCTACTTCACTGTGCTGTGCCCGTCGCTGATCTGATTTCCTGGCTGAGCTGTGGGGGTGTTGGGGTGTGGGAGCGGGGAGGGGTGGGAGGGAGGGCATGGGGATGTGGGAGATGTGGGGGTGTGGGAACGGGGAGGGGAAGGGGGGTGTGTAGGGGTGGGGGGGGGGTGGGGGAGTTTGTCGCTCCGACTCAGCACTGCAGACTTTTTCATTACTGCGATCCCAGCGTCCTGGGAGCTGGAGCGGAGGAAAATGATCCTTTCAGATTCAATAAGTGTATTACAGCGTGTGCTGTTTGGAGCGGAGGGAGATGCTCATGTCAATGGGAGCGTGTTGCCGGGATCCATGCCGAGCAAAGCCGATTTCTTCTTCTCCACTGCTCCCGCCGTGGCCGGGGGGACCGGAGCCGGCGGGTGCAGTCTGCCGCCCACAGGGGCACAACGGCTCTGCTCAGAGGGCTGTGTGCATCAACAGGTCACGGCATCACCACCCCCTCCATCTGTACCTCTCTACCTCTCTCACCTCCTCCCTCTGTACCTCTCCTCCACCCCCTCCATCTGTACCTCTCTACCTCTCTCACCTTCTCCCTCTCTACCTCTCCTCCACCTCCTCCCTCTGTATCTCTTGTACCTCTCCTCCTCCACCACCTCCTCCCTCTGTACCTCTGTACCTCTCCTCCTCCACCACCTCCTCCCTCTGTGTCTCTGTATCTCTGTACCTCTCCTCCACCACCACCTCCTCCCTCTGTACCTCTGTACCTCTCCTCCACCTCCTTCCTCTGTATCTCTGTACCTCTCCTCCACCACCTCCTTCCTCTGTATCTCTGTACCTCTCCTCCTCCACCTCCTCCCTCTGTATCTCTTGTACCTCTCCTCCTCCACCACCTCCTCCCTCTGTACCTCTGTACCTCTCCTCCACCTCCTTCCTCTGTATCTCTGTACCTCTCCTCCACCACCTCCTCCCTCTGTATCTCTGTACCTCTCCTCCACCACCTCCTCCCTCTGTATCTCTGTACCTCTCCTCCTCCACCACCTCCTCCCTCTGTGTCTCTGTATCTCTGTACCTCTCCTCCACCACCACCTCCTCCCTCTGTACCTCTATATCTCTCCTCCTCCACCACCTCCTCCCTCTGTACCTCTCCTCCTCCACCACCTCCTCCCTCTGTACCTCTATATTCCTCCTCCTCCACCTACTCCTCCCTCTGTACCTCTCCTCCTCCTCACTCTCCCCTCCCTACATCTCCTCTCCTCCTCTTTTTGTTCAACCTTGTAACCTCAGGTTGCTTCCTCTCATCTAGCGCACCGCCTGATGGATTGAACATCACTGAAACTCAGAAAAAATGGATTTCGTTGACTGGCACAGTTTATGTCAGCATTTTGTAACTCATAGAAAATGAGAGATCAAGTGAATAGAATAGGGAAATGTCAGCAGCCACACGTGATTATTCAAAACAAAGACCTTGACAGACAGCAGGGCTTGTAATTGCTGATTGTAGAGGGAGATGCAGAGAATGGGCTGGGGTCCTGCACTGACAGGCTCTTTATTTCAAAACAAAACTATCGATGGGAGCCTGAGGCTGTGTCCTACGAAACTGCCGTCATCGCGTCAACCGTGTTGCTGTTTAAACGAAGCGATAATCTGTTATTCAGACGGCCTTGTAGCACAGCAGTAAGGAGCAGGACTCGGGAGATTGCTGGTTCCATTCCCCACTGAGGGCTGTTATTCATTTGCTGCTTTTCTACACCACACTGGGTGTTAAATACAGACTTAGCATGGACGGGAACTTACCGCCTAACGCAGTAGAGTGATCTACGTTTTAAACATCATCAAATTCAATAGTTTCATTATTTTATTATTAAATTCATTTTTTAAATTGTCAGCCTTAGCTGTTATAGTGTTAGAAAAGGCACTTCTAGGTTCATGCAAGGTGCGTAGTGATGTGTTTGAATCCACTTAACCTTCTTGTACATACGTACTGTGCTCTGACTGTGGAGTTCAGAGTACAGGTGTCCACAGAATTGCTGTAAACATCCAGGTTCATTTATATGGAAATGCTCCTTAAGTGGGTCTGACCTGATGAATTGAGATCATGGTTTGATATCGGAAAAGGTCACATTTGCTTGTAGCAGTTTTATTTTGGAGTTCAGTGTCATTCGGCTGAGAGAATGTGCGTTTGAAATTTGAAAGACACGCTGAGATTTCAGATGAGTCTTCTCTGTGTTTAGATGCATACGCTTCTGGGAATAGAAGATTTCATAGACTTGGTGTGCACAATGCATGGATATTTCTCTTTTGTAGTGGGATGTCTAAAATGATATATCATATGATATGGATTTTAGTTTTGATGAATACGTTTTAATAAATCTGTAGACTTTTGGTGCGCACAGTGCTCTGGACATTTCTGTTTTGCAGTGGGTTGTCTAAAATGGTATATGATATGGATTTAAAAAAAAATACATTTTAATAAATCTGAAGATTTTTGTTTTAATCCTAATATTATTTACCACACATTACCTTTATAAAATCTGATTGGATCTTGTAGCTAGTGTCTTACCAACAAATGGCCAGAGAAGGACGGGACAGAAGCTTTTTCTTCCACTGAGGCTTTGTGTTCGAGTGTCTGTGCTCGTGGCGGGTCACGGGAGCAGTCTGGTGATAATTGCTTGGCGAAATCGAGAAAAAAACCAATCAGAGCTGCCAGGTCACAGTCCTGACCGGGGAGCCAGAGCAAAGGAAATGGAGTTTGACCAAAGGTGGAGAGACGGCTGGGGATGGCATCTCCGACAAGGCCTCTCCAGCCCAGCTGATGAGGAGAGGGAAGTGGTGATGACTGCGGGTTCACTGGGCGGGGCCGAGCAGCAGAAGAGGTCACTACAGGTCACCTGTTTCCGCTTGAGGTGGTTCTCCAGCAGCCCGTCTGTGCCACTGTCAAAGAGCATCATGGCAACCAGGAGCCTTTCTTTAAATTTCCTTTCATCTCTGACATATTGACTTGATCGATTCGCCTGCAAAGCCCCTGCTGATAATGCACTGTGAGTGCACCAATTATTCAATGTTATAATTGCCGTAATGAAGAATGACCAGTCACTTAAGTGTCTGTAACTTCACATGCCTTCTTATAACCCCCTGTGTTGCATATTGAAAGGCGGGGCATTGATATCTTGGTATAGCGCCTCTAGTGGGCGGCCTCCCTCACTGCAACATGCCATCTTGTAATTTTGTACTGAGGGCGATGATTTTGGAATGTATTTACATCTCTGGAAAAAATAGGAATTATGTGTATACAGTGGCACATGTGGTCATGCCTTGTCTGATCACATAAAAGACTACAGGTGATGTTGGGGTTGGGTTTAGGGCCTGGGTTTGGTTGAAAGTTGTGCAGTGAGTTAGGAAGCAGTAGAGTTTGGGGGTTCAGGATAGACTCGGGTGTTTCCTCTTAATGGTACCCTGATTTTGGAATTGGCAGTAATACTTATCTCACAGCGATAGGCTTTGCAGTCATGCAGAAGCAACTCTCACACACAGCTGTTTTTTCACACTACAATTTCCACCATGCACCACAGCAAAGTGCTGCTCATTGGAGGACCGTCACTACTCCATCATCTGAGCAACTCACAAGTGACTAGAAGCTCACAGGATGCCTGAGAGAGGTGAAATAAGGAACTCCTGGTCAACCTACCCCCCCCCCCATCCCTGACAGAATGAAGCCAGTTTATTTTGTGGCTGTGGGCACTGAAACAGAAGCATTCAAACCCGGGTGGTAGGGCTCAGCCTGCACTCAAGATGAGGACCTTGAAAGCTGATCCACTGCTTAATCTCAGTTTATGAAAAAAAAACACAAATGCCAAACTTGTATCCATTACAAATCTTGTAGTAAGATGTATAAAGACAGAAAGATGCATTAGTTAATAAAATGATTACTATGTAACTACATTGGTAATTACCTGCTTGCTGTTCAGATTGACCAGTTTTGCTGTTAGATTATCTGTTTGGGTGAATAGATGGGTGCTTTCTGGAGGGACAACTTAATGGGTACTTGGCTCAGATTTCGCTCAGCTAAGAAACTGCTGTCAAACACCTCCTCAATCCAAATTGAAATTAACTGCCTCTTGTGTGCTCCCACAAATGAAATCAAAATCCTATTAATATTCTTGAGAGCTGTGGGAGAAGTTTTAAGTTGTTTGACTTGGCAGTTGAGATTGACTGAAGGCTCTCCACTGAAGTGCAGACGGTCCGCTGGGAGTCTGTCCCTCCGCACGGCTCGTTTGTGACGCCCAGGAGGCTGTCGTCACGGTGACAGGCCGTCTCCCCCCTCCCCTTAGCAGCTTATCCTGCTTCATCTGCCATAATGACGAAACGAGAGCCGGTGCCGCACCTGAGAGGTGAACCCGTTAGCCACGGCTCGCCTCCCTAACAGGGCCAGGTGGGAACAACAAGGAACAGGCAAGTGTTTAAAATTCAACCCCAGCAGTCAGGAGAGAAGGGCTGAGAAGCTGCAAACAGGTGGTGCAGTCTGTCGGAGTGGATAATGTCTTTATTGAACAGGAATGTGTGTTTGTTTCTTTTTTTGTGTTCCAGTATCCCAGTACATCCTCCCAATGCCACAAGAAGGCCGAGCCTCAGCACTGAGGTCTTAGCGGAGTGAGGTGGGGTGTCGTGGGGCTCTCTCTGTTTAATGTCAGGGTCTGGCCTTTATATCCCAGAGTCTGGCATTGTGATGGCACAGCAGAGGGTGGCGTTTGGAGAATATCACTTCCTGTGTGCAGAGACGGTCCCTGCCATATATACTCATACCCATGATTAACTGGGAACAAAATGCATGATGTAACAAAAAAATTGGAACTGGAAAATTTGTTATGCTTGAAATAATGTTAACGTAGTACTTTAATCTTAATCGCATTGCACAGAGCAAATTGTATTGTTCGCAAATAATGAGTTTTATTCCACATAACACCATTATGCCGTTATGCATCATTGCTTGGTATTTGGGTTTCATATTACATGTTGTGAGAGAGCTTGAAATGACTCTTATAAGCAGATTCTTGACAATAAGCAAGATTCTATTCCAGTGACTGTATATAATTAGCTGTTATCAGCAAAGAGTTTATCAAAGATGGGGGGTTGGGGTGGGGGTGGGAGGATGTACTCTGTATTATTTTTTTTACTTGCTTTCTAGATTTGTTTTAGATTTGTTCTGAATATAAATGATAAGTTATTTTTTAAAAGCTATACCTTGTGTCCTTGCATGGAGAGAGCTCTTTTACTAAACATTGGCCAGGTTGTTAATTATTTTCATAGTTGCTCTCACTCTGCAGGGTGACATGTGTGTTGATGTGCCCTGTGGCAAAGGCTCTTGCAAAGATAAGTTGTCCTGATTGGCCAATTGGCTATTGCACAGACACACCCATTCCTCAGGAGAGGTAACCCCAGCCACTGTTGCCTTTGTGCCATGCGTGTTAGTGGACACGCCCTTGTGATAAGGGTGCGGGAGAGTTGTGCGTGTGAGAGAGAGCTGCGTTAGTGAGGTGCTGCTGTTCTTTGAGGGTTGAGCTGGCTTTGATAGTCCTGTCGGCTGCTGCCGTGCTGGAAGGGATTTAAATAACCCAGCTCCTCTGATGTGCAGGTCTTCAGTCGAGGATGAGCCTCACGGTGTCTCACTGACAGGAGGAAAGGCTGACTTTACAGATACACATGGACTCACGCACACACACACCACACACACACACACACACACACACACACACACACACACACACACACAGATACACACACACACACACACACACACACACACACACACACACACACACACACGTACACACACCCATACACTTACACACACACACAGATACACACACACACTGGTACACACACACACACACACACACACACACACACACACACACACACACTGATACACTTACACACACACCGATACACTTACACACACACTGATACACACACACACAGACCCTGATATTTCCCCCCTGGTTTTTCTCTGTCTGTTAGACAATAGCAGCCTTGGACTGAAGCTCAGTGGAAGCCTGAAAGCCTGACCTCACTGAGTTCTTACTGCTGACTTAGAGCTGTTGCTCTCAAGGTTCCTCTGCCTGCTGAATATCTACTATTTGCACTTGCAGCTGGAATCTGTCCAGTGGGACTCTGGCAAAATAGGCAGGAGAAATGATGTGTTTCTCTCTTCAAGAAGCTAATTGCTTTTCTGTGGAAATTCATTCTCCTTTTTTCTTCTCATTGCTCTTTAACATTACACTCAACGTCATTTTTTCCCCAGACCAAGTCGATTTGAGGTTCATTATATTAATTGCCTTTTCCCTCCCCTTCAGGTTGCTGTAGAGCTAGTCCGATGGATTTTTCATATCCAGGTGCAGTTTTTTGCTGCAAGCCATATGCCCCTCCCTTCGTCTGATCAGAGACCCAGTGCCGGTTATGCTGACTCTCTTTCATGTCAGAGTCTTTATATTCAGATTTACCATGCAGTGTCATCAGACAGTACAATGCAGCACCCACAGCTACGTGCTGCACCATGCTTGTGGCCTTCTGATGCATTGAAAAGAGTATGTGTCGATATTTCTTGTAATCCAATGTTTATGGGCTATAATGAGGCTTTTCCAGAGTTTGCTTTTCAGTCTTTAGTATGTAATGTTATGAGGTTTTTACATTAAAAATATGTATGAAATAAAAGATTTTACATTAATATTGACTGCAGAGAAGGCTGAACGTCTGTGAACTGTTGCTGTATGTGTCTAGTGATAGGGGAGGTCCTCCTTGCATGCTGCAAATTTTTAAATAAATAAAAGCAAAAAGCTGTAAAGACAGCCAGAGCAGCTAATGCAGAGTGCAGGATCTCTTCAGCGGTAGTCTTTGACTATACCACACACCTGTGCTTTGACTGTCAGGTGAGGCGTTTGATTTTGATTAAATGATAAAAAATCGGGTACATTTCCAGCCATCTAGTGTAGCAGACTAAGAAATAGATTTCTGCATTTCTGTGTCTGCTGTAAATACTACTCCTTGTTAAATCTTAGTGCCATAACTGCATTTATTATAAATTCATGGGTATCTCACAATTGGCTTTAAACTGACCCCTTTTATCTCTGAGCAGCATCTTTCCAATCACTGCTACGTGTCTGATAGGGCCAGTGAAAAACGCAGTTTTCAGTAGCATCAAGAGTAAAATTAAAATTCAAAATACAAAACTGATCCTTCTCTAACCCATTAAGATACTGGAACAAAGGATATTCAACAGAGTAGTGCAGATGTGAGATGTATTGGCATGATGATTTTTCTGGGTCCAATCCTGTTAGTTTCCAGTGCTATCCTATTATTTCAGGAAATGGGATCTCTGCAATATCCTAACAGGAAATCTCTGTGTTGTTATTATATCTTTGTAGAATATGGAAATTGGATACTTGGGGTTGTCTTGCAGGGTTTTGGGCATATGTTATCTGGAAAACGAGAGGAAAAGAAAAGTGGTTAAAAATTATGTCATATCACACGGACACGCCCAGGAGTTTAAATAAAAAGAAGGGGTGCAAAGCCAAAAGGTGAGGTTTTTGTGGGGAGGGTAAGTGAAACGTGTTGAAACAGCTGAAGGAAGTGGCGACCATAGCTGTGGTGATGGTTTTGATGCATTAGGGCGGCTGTGTATGCGACTTTGACGCATGGCGATGTACCCCCCGGCCTGACGCACCCCCCCAGCCCGACAGCGACAGCCGCGTGATGAATGGCTCCGGCCGGCCAGGAGCATCTGCCATTTGTCATCCCCTTGGGACCAGAGCCGGCTGCCGCCAAAACCAGAGCCTGGTCCCAGAGCCTGGTCCCAGAGCCCGGTCTTTGCAAGTAAATGTTAAAGTGCTGTTTAAGTTTTATGGTCATTTTTGAGTATGCCTCATACTCATTACATTACATTATATTACGTCATTTAGCAGACGCTCTTACCCAGAGCAACTTCCAAATAAGTGCATCACAATGCTAAGAGTAGTTATCTAGAAGTATTATAAGAGGTCAGTAAGATACAGAGTTAAGTGCTAGACTAGTATAGAATGCTTTTTTATAGAAAAAAAGATACTCCATCATTCACTGCAATGGAATAGATGGTAAAATGCTGGGTAAACAGGTTTCTGAATATCATGTTAATGAACAAAACCTATTAACTTGAGAAACTCAAAAACTCAAAAAATTCAAGTGGAGAACCTATGCTCTGCTTCAGGTATGTTCCCTTTGCATGAGTGCAGCGTTTATGTATTTCTTGACAGAAGAGGGACAGTCTCTCTCGCTGTGATTGAAAACCCCCGACAGACTACAACTAGTGGCGAAGAATTGTGCTGTGAAAAACAGAAACTTAAAGCCGGTGTGTTCTGTAAACCTGACTCTAAAAATCACAGACTCAGATCCAGTATGTGATTCTACACCTGTAACAGACAGGTATCGACAGGCCACTGCACACAGACGCAACTGTACAGAAAGGTTTGAAGCCTGATCTATCCGTCACACTTCATTTAGTGTTAATTATCAACCACTGGGTATCCTCTTTGAGCACCACACTTTAGGGTCACTGTAGCTTAACCGATGGAGGTTGGATAGGTCCTCAGATTCAGTGTCAGCTATTGCATCTGTGTGTCCTCAGAGCGGCACGCTTGGCTGTTTGACTGGGAGTCAGATGAGGTGTCAATGCTTTGCTGATACAGATTGCATGGGACAAAGGGACCTCTACCACTAAGTGCTTCTACTGGGAAGGAAACACAAGATAATCAGAGGAGCTCCATCTGACAGGGAGAGATAAATGCAGTGAATGTCAGTCAGATGGATGTGTGTGTCTCTCTGATTAGATGGAAATGTTACTGACAGTGACTGTGATGGAGGGGTGGGGTGGTCCTGTCACCTCCAGATGGTCCTGAACGTGGATGCCACTAACATTTGAAATAGAGGCCTAACACTACAGACAGGGCGGGATTTTAGCCAAAACATGCCACTTATTCTGGTTCATGTTCACTCACTTTTTCAACTGAGGGCAAGTTGTTTTTCAAATTAGCAGATTCTGTTCTTTCCATTTTTTTCTTTCTGTGTAATTTACATTAGACAGTGGTGTCTCCTAACCCCCCAAGTAACATTAGAATGTGTTTAAGCAAGATAACATAGTGGCTGCCCAAGAGGTATTATTTTGGTAATAAATGTAACATTAAACAAGCAGCGGCAGTGACCCAGTAGCTAGTGAACGTCTTCATTCTCTTTTCTTTCAAAGTGTCTTTGAGACAGGCATCATTTCCTGTGATAACGCCATTTCTCCCTACCATAGCCAACCTGTCATCTGTTCTGAAAAGTGAAGTCCAGCATTTTCTTTCAGGCATGTTTTTGTGGGGAAAAACATGTTAATTTCATCAGTTACATCAGGTTCATCATGAGGTTACTCACCACGCAGAGATGAGCTTCATCAGTTACAGTAAAGTGAGTCCTGCCAGATTTGTCAGTGTGGAAAAATTTCAGTCAGCCCTTTCTCTCTTTAAACAGTGCTCTTCATTTATCTCATATTAAATTGTTTTCTAGACAGTAAATTGCATGGCTGTGGGAAAAATTTTATTCCATTTTGAAACGCCCACCTCAGAATGAAAAAACAGAAATTTGTTTCCGGAAGGTCAGTCAGAATTCTTGGCTGATTCTCTGATGGTGGAAAAGCTGCCGACCCGATGGCAGGACAGACCGTTTCAGCAAAACCTGTTACCCCCCCCCCGCCCCCCGCCCATGCCAGTGTCCCACGTTAAATATTCACCATGCCATGGAGATGAAGGGCTGGAAACGAGATGTCTCTCTCTGGCGAAGGGAAAATCGGGCTCTGTGCGCGGTGGGTGTCTCCGTGCCGTGACTGGGTAATGATACTACAGGCTCCATCGCCGATTCCCTGCTTCCAAACAGCCATGACACGGAGGCTGGAAATTAAAGCAAAGCGCGCATTAGCATTAGCGCAAACCCGCGGTAAATCAGATGGCCTTATTCAGGCTCCCCCTGGTGGCCAGTCTGGCCCATAACAAGGGCTAAGGGCAGACCATGGGAAATCTCACAACATTCCCATTCCAAATTGAAAAATAAGACATTTCTATACAAATAATGGGGCAATTAACTGAACTTTCTCTGAGCGTCCTGCTTTAGGTTTCAGTTCTGCCTTGCATAATTGCCTGTTCACTTCCTACCTTCTGACAACAGCTGTGAAACTCAAATTAGAGATTTTCACAGGATTTACATTCTGCAATGAACAAAACATGCTGCTATGAAACAATGTTGCCTGGCTGGTAACTGTTTATTTCCTACTTAAATCTTTGTGTGAAATACATTTTTGTAGTTTAAGTCTTGATAGATGTGTGCTACCTATCTTAAAATTGGTCCAAGCTCATTCCACTCGCCCTTTGGGGGGGGGGGGGGGGGTTGCCCCCCTAACTCTTCGCTGGCACCTCAGTTTGCTGCATTCTCTGTGTGAAACCTCCTCTCCTGTGGACCCTGATCAGCTAGTGTTTCTATGGCAATGAGCATTGGACCCCCCCCCCCCCCACCTCCCACTACTCTCCGCTCTTCATAAAAACGTAGCCAGGGAGACCCACACATTCAAAGCTGAAGCCCTCTGAGATGGATAAAAATGCCCCCCCCCCCCGCATCCTTCCCTCTCCTCAGTGGCTCCACTCCTCCTGGCTCGCTCTGGATGGAGGCACCTTTGCGTGTAATCCGGAGGTGTGAGAAGAGCCCGGACAGCTGATCCCAGACCTGTGTTTTCAGTTTCAGGAGGTGGATTTATAAACTTTACAGTCACTTCCCACCCCCCATAGTTCAGCGCTGAATCGCTTCGCTGCTCTTACAGCCTGGCTCTGAGGCACCTCTGTACAGACTGCTGCACTGCAGATTCTCTCATTAACACACTTGTAAACTTGCCTTTTTCCCCCTCACACCTTTGGTGGTGATTGAATAGCATTCGTTTCTACAGCGCTGAAGACATTTTTGCAAATTTAATCTGGGTGGCAGCCTCTAGCCCGTAGCAAGCATAGCACTTAAAACATTTTTTTCTTTATTATTATGTTTAAATCCATAAAGGTCCTGCCATTTTATTGAATGTAAAGTGAGGTATTTGTGCCAAAGAAAATGAAACTTATGATGCAGTGAATGGTATTTTTGAGGAGGAACAATGAATATTACCCAACACTCTGATTCTAGTCTACCGAGAGATGCTGAACTGGACCCCCTTACTTACAGTGCAGTCTCCCCTCACTCCCGACAGTCCTGCCAGACCCCCCTGCTCTGCTACCTCTGGTCCCTCAGAAGTCCCTTCCTGAGCGAGTTGTTCATCACATTCATGCACCCTCTCCATCCTCGCCCCTGTTGGGTGTATGAGCTCCACACAGCTCTCTGAACAGTGGGATCACTGTCCATGTTCCAGCGCAAAACCCAACCAATCTGACCACTGTGGGTCTCTGTGCTCTGACCCTTCCACCTGCTAACACTGATAAAGCTGCTAGCTGTGAAACAGAGAGCAATCTTACAGTAAAAGGTAAAAACTTGGTGGCAGTATTAGCTTTAGCAGCAGCATAAGTTCTGTGGTAAACATGTTGTGGTGATACAGGCTTGTGCCGATACAAGCCTGGTGGCTTGAAACTGATGGCTATAGTTTAATATTGTGCACTTTGACTGTATGTGAGCATAGCACTAACGATTCATTATCTGGGAGGCTAGCCCTGTTGAATGTGCTTCAACCCTGTTGAAGTCTGTGAGGATGAGAGCATCTGGCAGATGAATGAGTGTAAGTGAGTGAGTGAGAATGCAGGTGATGGAGAGAGTGGCTAAACACTGCCCCACCTGAAGCTGATTCTGCCCCCCTTCCTCGGCTGCAGCCCTCAGCCCAGCCGCCCCCCCCCCCCATGGCTTATTTACACGACCCTGGCGCTTCAGTCTCATGCCAAACCCCCCTCCACTCGGAAGGGCTTTAGGCGCTACAGACAGAAGCTGTTTAAATCAGCCTAGACATTTTACAGGAAGAAAACAGGCCAATTAAACGGTGGAGGTCAGCGCTTGGTCTGAAATTCCCCTCCGCTTGGATGAGTGAGGAGAAAAAACATGTAAATGAATTCAGCCTCTCAGACGCAGCTGAAGTGAGAGAGGAGTGAGGCCTTACAGCTCATTATTCGGCTGCATCGGGTCCTGGAGCCGAGCTGAGCCGCAGCACGTGCAGAGGAAGGGGGGGAAAGATGGCCAAACAGCCGTGCGTTTGAGTAAAACGGCTGCATGCGCTGGGGTCAAAGGTCACAGCAGTCACCTTTGTGGGGTCAGGGGTCATGGAACCTGTTCATCCTGCTTGAGTTCTGGTTTCCCCTTTTGTTCTCTGTTCTGCTTCAAGACTGAACTCGTTTGAAAGTGACTGATAACAGAAGCAAACAGCCAATGGGACTCGTGTCACATGACCTTTTCTGAGACTGCTACTTACCATTTTAGCCAAAAATAGACCCTCACCTCTACAATCGCAAAAGTACTGTTTGTTACGTACTATAACTCTTCCTGCAGTAATCTGAGAGAAAAAAAAATCCCATTTAAATCCCATTTAAAACTTCAGGACTGCTGTGACTTAGACAAAAATTATAATTATGTCTGACAAAAGTCATAATTATGCTCTCAAGGGCCAAGGGCTGTTTCCCCCTTCTTTTATGGTTTCCATAAAGTTAGTGAAGAAAACTATGTTTAGAAGTAATTAATCGTCCTTGCTGTCAAGCTCAAAAGAAACAAAGATTAATGTATAAAGTGTGTTAAAGATACCTCAGCACACTGAAGCTGAAGCATCTCTCAGCTCCTCAGCAGCCTCGCCTTAAAATACCCTGAGCTGGCCGTGAATATTCAGCCGAGGTTAGCCACTGCAGTGAGGAAGCATGAACTGCAGACAGATGAGTCTGTTCCCTGTTATCTTATCTCATTAAATTATTTCAAAACCGTTAATCCTCCCATACAGCTTTAAAGCCCTGCAATGGGGTGTACTGCAGATTGCTGTTGGGCTGATAGGAAAAATGAAAATCTGTTACAAACTGGCTGGGTTGGTGCGAGCATGTCTCTTGTCCTTCTGTCTCTGCTCTTGTTTCTAGCCCTGTGAGGGGGTGATTTCCCGATTTCCCTGTGAGAGGGGTGATTTCCCGATTTCCCTGTGAGAGGGGTGATTTCCCGATTTCCCTGTGAGGGGGTGATTTCCCGATTTCCCTGTGAGGGGGTGATTTCCTGATTTCCCTGTGAGAGGGGAGATTTCCTGATTTCCGTGTGAGAGGAGTGATTTCCTGGTTGCCCTGTGAAGGGGTGATTTCCTGGTTTCCCTGTGAGTGAGTCTACTGTATGTTCTGGTATCTCTCAAAAGGGAATCAAACATTTATCAAGCTCTGATTTGTTGGAATTCTGGGATACAGAGCTGTAAATATTTTCCACAGTAGACCTCAGTGGTTCATACTTTGGTCTCCCCAGAGGTGTGTGCGTGTGTGTGTGTGTGTGTGTGTGTGTGTGTGTGTGTGTGAGAGAGAGAGAGAGAGAGAGAGAGAGAGAGCCACAAGCCAGGGTGAAGCAACGAAGCAACACTGCCCATCTAATTGATCTAAAGTGAATATTAAAATTGTTTGGTTATCTGTAGTATGATATTCCTTATTCTGTGTATTCTGTATTCTGTGTGTGGTGTTCCATTCAAGATATTCAATCTGAGATTCCATCCATGGTATCCCATAATCTTTTTTTATTCAATCTATAAAGTTGAGTTTGTGGCGTTATCAATATATGATATTCCATATTCCATAAAGGAGTGCTATGAATGAGTGCAAAGTGCTACGAAACAGGGACAAAAAATGCAAATTGCAAATCACAGCTAATCTTACAGCTATAAGAATGTGTGTATATCATTTCTGAAGTTCCAGGCAGAGAATTTCTAGACAATCCCCTAGCAATTATCAAAACCATTCCTGTTGTCAAGAAAAAAAGCCCACTCACCATTTCTTTTGGCGGGGGGCCGGGGGGAATCATCAGCAGCCTCACCCTACAGCAAGATGTGGCGCCTTCCTCCATCTCCAAACCAAAGAACTGTACCCACATATCCTCATCATCAGTGGCCCTTATTTCATTAATATTCATATCTTCTGAAACATTGACTGTACTGTGCTGATGAGGAACAGCATCGTGTGTGACTCTCTCTGTGAGGAAAAGGTCACGGCATTGGGGCTAGAGGTACACACCAGGTCCTCTCAGTGGGCTAAGGTGCAGGTGATTCAGCGATATGTTTCTCTTCTTGTTGGGGGTTTCTGGAGAGGGAGCCTCTATATCTCTAATTTTATGTGGCACACTTACCCTGAAACTGGCCCCTGTTTAATATAGACTTTCTCCTTGTGGGGGACAGGGGGCTGAAAGGAGACTCTCCCTGTGGGGGACAGGGGGCTGAATGGAGACTCTCTCCCTGTGGGGGACAGGGGGCTGAATGGAGACTCTCTCCCTGTGGGGGACAGGGGGCTGAATGGAGACTCTCTCCCTGCAGGGGACAGGGGGCTGAATGGAGACTCTCTCCCTGTGCTCTGGGGGTGGAGGACAGGGGGGCTGTGTCCTGCTGAGGTGGTTGTTCCTTCCCTGAGCAGTGTGAGGGTACCGATGTGCATCCAGGCAGCGGGCTGTCTCGCCGCTCTGCAGGCCTGTGTGGTCAGGCACTATTGCATTATCTTCTTTCTGCACCAGGGTGGCTCTGCTGCTATACCAGAGGCAACACGTGCCTAATGTGCGTAATACATTAGTATGTGTGTAATACATGTGTAATATGTGTGTAATGCATGTTTAATATGCACATACGCCCTCATGCCAATCTTAACACCCACACGCTCACTCATGATGCCCTCATGATTGCATGTGATCAGATGAGAAATTTACCGCATTTTTCTCTTTAAAAAATGCGAGTAGTTTCTTTAGTATCAGTTTGACTTTGGAAAGAAAAAATATGCATGAAAAAATAAATTAATAAATAACGTAATTAGAACCATAGCTAATTCTCTAGGGGCTGAAATAAGCTGTCTTTGAAGAGCAAGGATGAGCTGAATTCACATAATTATTTGAATCTACTCTAGGTAAAAAGTAATAGTCAGAAAGGTTATCCATATATATTCAGGATACTTTGAAAACAGAACCAGAGAATGAAACAACCTCACAATGGTATTGTATGATATATAAGAAACACATCTTAGTGGGCAAAAGACTAAATTACTCACAAGTACAAATACATTCACCTGTGTCAGTACATAAAATCTGATCATTGACACTCAGAGTATTGACAAAAACATAGTCCCAACTTGTAATTGAAAGAAGTACTATTGCAAACCAAAGTTTTTCAACATTTTCTATGTTAGTTCGAGTGGCTTGGCCCAGCTAAGTCACATCTAATTAACTGACAGAACAGCAGGAATAAAAGTGTGAGTGTGAGTGTGTGTGTGTGTGTGTGTGTGTGTGTGTGTGTGTGTGTGTGTGTGTTGAAATTGTCAGAACTCAGGCAGGGACTCAAGCGCAGACAGAGGAGATGGATGCCAAAAACAGGTTTAATAATCCAAACGGGTAATCCACAAAACGAAGTCAGGGCAGGCAGAGTCAAAAACCGGGCAGACACGGCGACCAAAACCACAGGGCAAGAATGAGGAACGAAGTCAGGAAAAACAGGCAAAGTCCAAAACCAGAAAAACACAGCAAACATTCCACAAATCAGGTCCAGAAATCGTAGTCAAGAATAAACAGGCAAAGCAAACAGAACCGACAGGCAAACCAGAACAGACGGCGAGTAGCGAAACAGCAAACTGAGACGAACTGGCAAACAAGACAGAGACAAGCAGGGTAGATATAGGGCTGATGATGAGCTGATGAGCTGATGGGAAGCAGGTGTGCTGGCAGGCAGGTAGAGACAATCAGGTGGGTGGAGACAGGGCGGAGAGCGGGGCAGGGCAGAACACAAGGAAAACAAAAGCACATGGACAGGGAAAAGAAAACAACCGGCTAAGACGCCGCAGTCATGACAGAAATGTTGCTAGACGTTGCTTTAAGGAGGCAAATACAGTTCTTCACCAGGAATTTTAACCTTTGGGTTCCTTTGTGCTCTCCCCTCACGTGTTCTTCTATTGGACAGCTTATCATTCTAAAGGAGTAGCCCCAGGTATACAAAACTGCACAGATACAACACACTTTAATTATTTTGGAGAAAGTTCCTCTTTAGGTGGTTTGAATTCCACAGTGGTACTGGGAGGTGCTTTTACGCTCATTACTAATGCGTGGAGTATTTTACTGGGATTCACAGCTGAGGAGTTGACCCTCCAGGATCAGGACTGATGCAGTGCAAAGCGCTGGAGACTGCAGGCAGCATGGCGGGCTTAGCTGAGCTGAATGGTCCCTCCTCTTTGTAAAACACTGTATTCTTCTCAAAAAGGAAAAACACAACTGGAAAAAAAGTTGTGTTCATGAAGTGTGTGTATCTACCTGGGGTGGATCGTCTTCACACTCAGTTATTTTTAGTTTCTGATATGGTTTTTGTGAAATGCATTGGGTGTGAGCACAGCTTTAATGTACGTGACCATTGTGACACAGTGCAGCGCTGTTCAGCTGAGAGGAAACTTCAGAAACACATTTGTCAAAAGGATTAATGTGGGCTCTCCTGTCTAATCTGTCAGTTTATCAGTCATTGTGCAAGCATCTGTGCCAAGTGTTTCTACAAGTTTATAAAGTACTAATCAAGCGTGTAATAAAAGCCAAATAGAACATACAAAAGACCATGCAGGGATATGTAGCCGTTCAACTGATATATTTCATGCCAGGCTTCCACCCCTGAGAACCGAACAGAGTTCATAACCTGTGATTTAGTTATTCATATTCCTTAAACATGTCTTTCCGAGTGCAGGTAACCAAGTCAACCAAGTGCTGTATGGTTTTAAATGCTTCTAGGATAGGTTTGGTGTCCTGTCTGTGGTTTGAAAGTGCAAGAGAGACAGAGTTTTTTGGAAGCAGGATATTCCTTTCAGCTCCACAAAAGCACTGACGTAACAAAAGAATGCAGACATTAAAAACTTCTGCTGGCTCTTCCTGTAGGAGAACCATCACCTTCCACCCCAAACAGGCACGGAAGAGCAAATACATGAATATTCAAAAAAATGTTCCAAACAGAAATATTTAATCTGCTTAATGCAAAGCGCACAGGTGATAAGGCTCACTGCTCCGTGTGTGTTTAAAAGCGGCAGAGGCATTAGCATGCGGGAGACGCCGCAGTCAGGAGCGTGTGCGCTGTATCTCACAGAGCCCAGTTTCAGACGCAGCCCTGCCACGGGGCAACGCTGCTGAATTATGGCCTTTGTTCCACAAATAACCTCTAAGAAGATGCCGCGATGCCGTCCGACCAGCCGAGCTAAGCGCCGTGTGCTGGAAGCTGGGAGCAGAGAGCCCGGCAAACAGAAGGTCTTTAAACACTGCCTAAAGTACCTGCCATCAATGACAAATCACCAATAATGTGCTGCAGAATATTTCTGAAGGAAGAGCAGAAAGAATATTTACACCCTGAGAGGCCTCAAAAGAAGTGTAGGTCCCTCCTCGCCGCTGTTATTCTCTCTGACCAGTTTGGAGACCCAAGGAAGGGAGCATTGTGGCGTTGGTGATGTCACATGGCGGCGCTCGGCACCATGAGGCAGTTCACGCTCACCCCTCTGAAAAAACCCTCCCCCTCTTTCCCTCTGAGAAAAATGATGTCTCTATTCACCGCAGGCTCATAATAAATGTCTCAAATGAGAACAAGCAGGAAATGTGCATTTTACGGCAGCTGATTTTATGAAAACAAACAGATCAAAGGCGTGAGGGTATGGAATATTTCAGATGCAACACGTGGAGATGTGTTTTTCAAAGCGTCGAGAACACATGTTTGCCTGCGCACAGCTGTGGATGTTAGTTAATGAGCATGAACTTGTGCTTTATTGGTGCAGAAGCCTACTTTTGTTTCACCGCAAGCTGTGCAGCCCCTGATCCAGGGATCTGTACTCTGCTGCACACACGCATCTTTCCTCTAATACTTTTACGCCATCTTTCTCAAAAAAGAGAAGTACATTCTGCAAAAACCAAGAACGAGACATCGAAGGAAATGCTTTCAGAGAGCTGGCTGGGTTTGTTTCACTTATTCATAAACATTTCTTTAACGTGTGTCCTATCCATCCTTGCAAAGTAGATGTGGAGTACATGAATGTGGGAGTGCAGTTTAGAGTTTCAGAAGCCTGAGAAATGCACAGAACTTGGAGAGAGAGAACAAAGAGAGAGAGAGGTGCTGCGTTTCCTTGAAGGGGAACAGCGTTTTGCATTTAGCGCCATGCACAGCAACATCTCTCCCAGCAGCATCTGTCCTCCACGCTCCCCCCCCCCCCCCTCTCTCAGGTATCCCAGGAGGCACGGCGGCCGGCTCCTCACAGCTGGGAGCTGCTGTTAAGTTCCGAGGGAAGCTTCTGCTAGGGAAGGGGTGACCGAAATAGCAGGAGGTGCGGCAGGAAGGTGTATTTAGGTAGACGACAGGTGTGTGGAAACAGGGAAGGCTTTTAACAAGCAGAGGCCTTCTTCTCATGGCCCTGCTGTTAGGGACAGATGCAGGAGGTGAGAGCCACAGGGCCTGTCAGAGTGTGAGCTCACAGCCTTGAGGACAGCGTGGAGTAGTGTGTGTGTGTCGTTTGATGTATACTGTTATCCCACCCTTCCCCTGACCCCCAACGCCTGCAGAATCTCCAGCAAACTTCTGGAGCTCCCCTGTATGCACAGTTTAGTTCGAATGATACTATTCAAAATAAAGAGTGAATGAGTGTTATACATTTATAAAATTTCTGAAAGGAGTGTTTATGAAATCATCCAGCAGTTTTTATAAATGTATAACACTCCTTCTTTTGTGGAGCAGAGGGGCTATCTGCATGCACTGACCTCCTACATTAAATATTCATCCTGCATGAGCTCAGCTCTGATGAATTTAGACGAATAATGGATTTGGATTTTAACTGCGTGAAAATAAACCATTCACATCAACAGGCAGTTGTACAGAGCTGGATTCATCCATGATAACTTTGGAATGGAAGACAACCTTCTGAACTCCTCTGTGCCTTGGAAAATACTTTCTGCGCTCAGATTTTCTGACATATGTTGATGGATTGTGGATTTTATCTGTATTTTTTATTATTTTGCGAGACAGTGGCGTATTTTTCCTGTTCAGTGTTAGGGAAGGATACACACTGAACAAAGGTGTCAAAGCCAATCAACTCCACGACACGCTCTCAGCCGAAGTGACAGATTATTACCGTTCCCTAGAATTAGACAAAGCGTCACATGGCACATCTTTAATTAGATAAAAAGGGACCTGTCTCTCAACATGGCCATCAGCACAAACAATTTCCATTGGATAAATAACTGTTCTATTTTTAAACTGGCGGGAGACCGCGTTCCTTTGGGGGCTGGCTGTGGATGCGCTTTTCTTGCAGAAAAGGGGCTTCAGTGATTCACACGCCAGGTTCTCAGGATTAGCTTCTGACTCCAGCTGCTCGGCCGCCGTAATGACAGTATTCTTTCCTCCATCGCCCCGGCGTGTCTTTCTCACCATCCTTTCTCTCGGAGGACATCTCTTGTCTCCCTCACTGAGGAGAAAAACCTCAGCATCCAACTCAAATCAATCCTCCTTCTTAATCACATAAAGACTTACAGGGAGTTAAAATCACTCCTCTTTCTTAATCACATAAAGACTTACACGGAGTTAAAATCACTCCTCTTTCTTAATCACATAAAGACTTACAGGGAGTTGAAATCACTCCTCTTTCTTAATCAGATGCATTCATAAAAAAGCCTAACACTTTACTTGTGTTGACAGAGAGGACGGTAAACGTTGTGTCCTTGCACCTGTGTCCCCTGACCCCGTTATCCACTGAGCCATATAGCCCAGTATGTGGCACGAACGTTACAAAGGTTACAGTGGCCTGAAACTAAGGCTCTGCTCCAGTCCAGCCACTATGCTTGTCCTTGACTTTGAGTAATGAATTGAATAGAACAGAAGTGCTAACTTGTACAATTTTTTAAAAAAAAATACCCGACGCTGCTGAAGTATTACTCAAAGATGAGGGCATTGAGTGTTACCGAATCTGGACCATACTGCATTATCTCTGTCAGGACTGCCTACTTTGATTTCAACCGTAAAATCAGTTTAGGAAAAGGTTAGTTTTAATTTGTAGAGATGATCCTCACTCCCTCAACTCAACACTATTGTGTTTCTCTGTTTTCCCCTCCCCCCTCAGTGTCCTCCTATTAGTCTTTCCCGTTACGGGTCCGGCGGGGGGGGTCACAGGGCGGCAGAGGCAGGGTCTGCTCTGCTCATCCATCAGGGATTCAGATCGGGGGCTGAAGAGTGTGAGCGCTCCAGCTTTATCTCTGCGGCATCGGGCCACTCTAAACAAAGGAAAATGCATTTCCACTTTCCAATCTCGCAGCTAATGGAGACCTGCACCTGTGCCGCTGTCCCGAGCGCGCTTCTTTTCGCCGCGCTGATAAGAACTTCAATATCTGCTCAGTGTTTTCCATTAGTTTTAATGACGGAGATAAACTCTGATATAGTGGCCCTGATTGTCTGTTCCGCTCCCTGGGTTGCCAGGTTGGTGTCCTGTGATTGTGCGGTTGGATAAATGCCGCTTATTGGGGGAGGGAGCAGTTGATGGAGATCTGAGAGGGACGGCAGGGTGTGACCTCATTAGGAGAGGCCAGGAAAGCTATTCCATCTCCTCGGCTGTGATGCCTGGTGACTCTCAGAGTGAATTGACCAGATCTGCCTGAACAGTAAATCCCCTCTGAAGGGGATTGGTAGGGCTGAGAGAGGCAGGAAGGGATCATCAGTTTTCAGCAAATAGTTGACTGAAAGCAGTCTCATTGACTTTGAAATCGCAAAATCGCATTGTTGAAAATGTTAGCAGATCACGGTATTAATGAAGATGAGATTTAAAGTGGAACAAATGCAGACGTGCTCTGTAGGGTTTTCAGTGCAGGGGCCTGTGATGAAGGACTGAGGCTTCATCAACCCCAGAATGGAAACAGTGTGCTTTTAGTCTCTGACTCCTGTGAACCAGTCAGAACGCTTTCCACTCCTTGACAAAAGTGCCACAAATGTTTCAAACAGCCAGTCATTGACAGTAAATGGCAGCTGCATGTATTTTGGGAACAGATGTTACACAGTGTTAGCTGTCTGTAGACTGAGGCGGGCAGAGCTGGCTGTTCTGTTCGTTATACATTATGTTTCCATGTTCCCATGTTCCTGGTGCTGTTACAGGTCCAGCTGCAAGGTGAACACAATTAGCAGCCTCTGTTCTGTGGCTCCCTGGCTTTTCTCTAAGAGGCAGTCCGCTGAGTGATCATCGATAGCTCGCTTCCTGATGTTAACTCAGATCGATACAAAGTGGAGTTTAAACCATGGCTGATCGTAGTGCTGTGTCGGACAGTGTCAGCTTGGAGCAGAGGTGGTGAGAGAGGCCGGGGGGACTGGGGGGGACTGTGGGGTGGACGATGGGGAGCTGGGGATGGGGGCTGGGTGCGAGGCTCGATCCTGGACGCTGGCTGGGCTGGCAGGGTGATGCCTGTTCATTACGCCTGTGAGTTTAGGTCAATAGATCGGAATGGAGACGGTGGAGGAGGGCTGTGTACAGTCTTAGCTGCCATTCTCTCAGCACAAAACAACTGAATCTGTCACTCTGAATCTACACATATGATGCCAGCTGACACCATGCAAGAAGGAAAAGTGGGGGCTCTCAGAAGTTTCTGCTTTTGGCTGCAGATACAGGTTTCCTCATAGTTCTACAGTTGTCGCCGTAAATGTACTGATTCAGTTAGCAAAGCCAGCCCCACTGCCCAGGCCCGGGTTTGAGTCCCCACATTCCACCCTGTGTGTGTAACGGCCTTGTGAGAAGTGTCTTCCTCTTTATTTTACTTGTTACTGCCCCGCAGACTCCGGAATACAACTTGCCTTTTTGAGTTATTACTTAGCTAATTCATTTTCTGTTAGCTATGGATTAATTTGTGAGTGAGTTCCAGTTTGAACCAGTTTACACACACCCTGAGGGAGAAGAGGGTGCCAGGAGACTGTTCAGTTAATCCAATCTGTGATCTGATCACAAACACCTCCAAACCTGCCAATCAGGGAAAGTCAGCTAGAACACAGTGTGTGTGTGTGTGTGTGTGAGAGGGAGAGTGTTTGAGAGAGTGTTTGTGTGTGTGAGAGAGAGAGTGTATGTATGTATGTCTGTGTGTAAGAGAGAGTGTGTTGTATGCAGTGTGTGTGAGAGAGAGAGAGAGAGAGAGAGAGTTTGAGTGTGTGTGTGTGTGAGAGAGAGAGAGAGAGAGAGAGTTTGAGTGTGTGTGTGAGAGAGAGAGAGTGTGTGTATGCATGTCTGTATGTGAGAGAGAATGTGTTGTATGCAGTGTGTGTGTTTTGTATTCAGTGTGTGTGTGTGTGTCTGTGTCCGTGTGTGTGAGAGTGTGTGTGTGTGTGTGTGTGTGTGTGAGAGAGAGAGAGAGTGTGTGTATGTATGTCTGTGTGTGACAGAGAGTGTGTTGTATGCAGTGTGTGTGTGTTTTGTATTCAGTGTGTGTGTGTGTGTGTGTGTGTGTCTGTGCCCGTGTGTGTGTGTGTGAGAGAGAGAGAGTGTGTGTGTGTGTGTGTGTCCATGTGTGTGTGTGTGAGAGTGTATGTGTGTGTCCGTGTGTGTGTGTGAGAGTGCGTGTGTGTGTGTGTGTGAGGGAGAGTATGTGTGTGTGCGTGTGTGTGTGTGATTCTTTTGCTGACACACAATATGATTTCCAGCTGGTGGAGGCTCATTTATGAATCCACAATTCAAACATCGATACCTAACATCCACATCCATATTTCAGATCTATAAAGGAATTCATATGAAGTATGTTTTTTTACGGTATTGAATTTTCCGCAGTGATTTCTCCTGCATGTGGCATGTTCCCATTAGTAATTTAATTATAACTTTTTGGATCATATAGCATGTAAATGATGACTGTGTTGTAATGGTTGCACACTTCAGCGGCGCTGTTTGTAATTAAATCCTGCATTGACCAGCTCCCACTGTGGTTCTGGTCGGCTCTGCCCTCTGTTTGACTCTGACGGACCTTGGGCTGGCCGGTACTGTATTTATCAGCAGTGACAGGAGGTAAGGAGTGCTCTGCCAGGCCGATCCCCTCCCAGCACCTCAGTGTCTCGGCTGTGACCGTGAGACCCAACCCCCCCCCCACCCCCCCCCGCCCGTCAAACCAGCCAAAACCCCTCTCCTGCCCTCTCATAAACCACCGCAGGACATTATGACCCCTGTGTGAAATGTGCACTGAAGTTTACTGTATCTGACAGATTTAAGAGCTGATGGTGAATACTAACACAGTCCCCAGGCACACGGAGCCAGGACTAAATGCACTTTACCTGCCAGCATCGGGCGAAAAAACGATGTTTCAGATGAATAAGGGCATTGATGCCATGTGAGAAAAGGGACAGAGCTTTGGGAGGGGTGTTTTTCTCCCCTAATTTTGATGTCCTTTGACGACTGTCACCGCTCGCTAGGGTGTAATCAGTGTAAATGGGGGGGAGATTAGCCCGCAGCTGTGAGGAGCATGCCGTTTAGTGACAGATATTTCTGAAGCGCAGCAGTGAGGACCGGATGTCATGCTGGGGAGACAGTCAGGAGAAACCAAACACAGCGCGGCTTTGAGCTGTCGTCAGGAGCCAGCTCAAAAGGGTTCCTGAATTATTTCTGCCAAGAACAAAATGGCACTTAAAAATGTTTTAAACCAAAAAAAAAGTCTTGAGGCCATTTGCAGCGAAGCTTTTGAGATTATCAAATATTTACTGGCAAATACCAGGTTTCTGCCAGGAAAATGAACAACCACCCCTACACACACACACACACACACACAGATGATGTTCAGAGATGATTCAATAATGAATCACCCTTTAAATAGAACCTTTCTCTCTGTCCACCCTGGTGCCACCATGCTGGGAGTAACAAGATTTAAATGTCTGTTCCAATCTTTTCTGCCATTAACAAGCAGAGGCCCACGATCCACTCCCTTTGGGATTACCCTTTAGTGTCTTTACCCCACTGCACCCGGGGGTGGGGTGGGGGGGTATTATATGGAGCCCTAGAGGGGGCAACATGGTGTATTTAGGAATGCCTAAAAGACTCACTTCTTCCCAAAGCGCAACACCACTCTGTTCCCTGCAGATGTTAACTTGGGGTAAGTGCCCAAACAGCTATCACTATGACCCAGGCTGCCCCAGGAGGCCTCAAGCACAAGTACCATTCAACTGCATTAACATATACTTACAGTTTTACCTGCACGAGAGCTCCTGGATGAAAAAAAAATTGATCGGATTGATTAGGTTTGACCCCAATGTTTTCATGAATCCTGGAGTTCAGCTCTAACTGGAATAGCTTTTCTGTGAGGTGCATGTGTGAGTGCTGTCTCAAATGCACAGCCATTCAGGGGACTGAATGATCAGTGATGGTGGTCATCTTTTCCATTAATCCACATGGCTCATGGCCTACACACTTTGTAAACATGTATTAACACAGGCATGTAGCATATTACATTTTTTAGAAATCAGAAATTGAAATGTAATTTGACGGGGAAAATAACATTCATTTGCAATATTTCATGCTTAGATGAGCTGTTCAGCTGATCGTGTGTTGCACACTGGCAGTGTGAGTGATGTGTACTAGCCCGGTCTGACCCAGTCATTTCTGCAATTACTTATGTGCGTTTGAGCCCCAGCAAACCAGTCATGCACTCATATGGAGCTAAATAAATACAACTGTTTTCTCATGGCTGTACTGGTTTCATTTCCAGAATTATCCCCGGGATTCAATCAAAAATGCAAAATCTTCATAACAGTAAATTCTATTCGCTAATGATAATAATGATATAAAAAACTAGAGGTGCACCGATCCACTTTTTTTCAGTTCCGATCCGATTCCAATCCGATTCCAATACCTGATACCTGCTGATACCAATACAGATACTGATACCAGAGCTTTTTTTCTTGAATATTATTATTATCATTATTATTATTGTTGTTGTTGTTGTTGATGTTATGTGTAAGGTTACATGAGTCTGTAGTAAATCACACAGCACTTCTTATTAAAAGATGAAAAATGCAATAAATTTAAATGTATTCCAAAGCAGTTTATTTGAACTGTAGTTTAACCCTTTCGCACGTAACTTACTTTTTATGCTATGTTATCTGTGTTACGTTACATGGTTTGTTATATTTTCATTAGCGTTATTAAGCTGCTCATAGTTTTCAGTTAGCATTTGCCATATTTTTAATGTTAAATCTCTGTTTCCTCAATGCTAAAATTGGCTAGAATTTTTCCAATATAGTTTTCTAATCGCACCAGTTTTAGCAGCTTTGTTTTTACGTGCTAAACGGCTAATCACAGCGGGATGACCCTACACGCAAAAGAGTTCAATGCTCCAAAATATGTTCCCATGACTCTGTTGCATTTGTGTATGTTAATGCGGTCGAAATGCCAATGGATTTTCTGATTGCCAGATAGTCTATATGAAAAAAAAAGGAACAGCCAAATCCGATTCGACTGACAAAATTCTGAGTCGGGTACAGCCCTAGTATTGTACGATGCAGCACAACTTCCACCTCTCAGAATGTTGGCTTTACACGCATCACAATGTGCTGTCTTGCTTTTCTGTGTTTCGGGACTAAAATGTCTCACAACTAAGGACATGTTGAGTTGATAGCCAACTGTTAATGTTACTAGCTCACCCAGTTGCAGACAACTGGTCCAGCTGGAATCTGGATCAGTACGTGGATCGATAACATCAGTTCGATATCCCATGAGAGAATTACGTCAGTATTGGCAGCCGATACCAATATTGGATTGGATCGGTCCCAACTTAAAAAAAAACCCCTTAAGTGAATCTGGTGAATTATTACAAGAATCTTTTTTTTAAATGGATTAGAGGATATGATTGAATACTTTTATTTCAATGCAGTGCCACATTCATGTGGGAGGGGGCACTTTGTTTTTACTGAATAGCACTTTCCCACTAACTGTGTTTTCATTTCTGGAGTTTGAGTTCCTTTGTTAAAAGAGCATGTGCACTCCTTGTCGAGGCTCAGGCAGGGACTCAGGCGCGGACCACGGGAGCTTCGGGTTCCAAGCGTCTTTAACGGAATCGTCAGGCAGATCGCTAATCAGAAAACAAGCAGGGTCGAAAACCGGGAGACAGTCCGTGGACTGTGCGAGGATCGGGAAACGGGAGCAGGCAAGGTCGGGAACCGGACAGGCAGGCAATCAGGCGAACGAGACAAGGAGGCAGGCAAAAACGAGGTCAGGGTACGAGCAGGGTCGAAAAACGGGAAACAGGCAGACAGAAGCATAAAGCAAACGCCGGGGACGAAACAGGAGAAAAACACTGTGACGAACTAGCAACAGGACAGGGAAAAGCAGGGAACATAGCTCTGAGTGTTGAGGGCCTCATCTCTCCATTCCACAGTTTGGGTAGATAGGGGACGAGCTTTCTGCTAGACTCTGGAAGGCTCTCACAGTGAGCAGGATCCCTGCCGTGGCCGTTTCAGAGAGAGGGACGCTGGCTGCCGTTCATGTTAACAGTGAGAGGCCGCTGACCGGAGCACTGTCTGTCTCTCTCCCTGCACAGACACCGCTGCTCCCTGAGCGGAGGAGACCTCAACAGGCAGTGGATAAAACCCGACCCCATCCTGAGCCCCACCATCTACCACACCAAGGGCCTCCTCTACTACCTCAACAGCATTGGCCGCACCCCGCTGGTAAGCACCGCCCACCTACACCTTCCAGCCAATCTGTGACATCTTCTGCCATCGTCTGCAATTCAGTGATTCCTCAGATTTGATGTTTTTCCTTCATTTTGTGGTTCAGAGGTTTGGTGATTTCCTCATTTTGTATTGCCCATTTTGTTATTATTTGTGACATTGTTCATGACCCTAATAACATTTATTAGACTGGCAATGAATTAAATGTGGGGGAAATAAAACTAAAAGGCTTTTGTTTATCAGTTCATTGAGAGAGGAGTAATGTCATTTTTATTTTTAGATTCATAAAAAACACTTTTTCCATGTTTGCATGTTTTTTGTTGCTGTTTGCAGATATGGTGATAAATTCTGACAGGGTGAAAGGCTGGGCTGATGAGAGTGAGCATGTGACCTCTGAAACTTAATGACAGGAACATGAAAAATGTCTGCCCTCCTTCTCTTTCATCAATGTTTTGACATACTCAAAGAAAAGCGCAAATTTGTCAAGTTGTAATAGCTCGAAATAATTACCAAGATATATAAACGAGTTGAACCATAATTCATTAATTCTGTTAATTGCATAGTACCTGCACAATTATGACCAGGGAACTGTGTCATTGCAGGGCTGCAGTATAATTGCTTAATAAATATTATGAATTAAACATAATTAAATGTTTGTAATTTTTTGTAAATTTGCTGTGGACCATTGCTCAGTGCCTCCAATTAGTTCATCTCCTGTCAGGGCCATGTTTTACCAGGGGCACTGTAAATATGCTGTCTCCCATAATCTCACCAAAGCCTGTCACTTACTGTCCCCAAACCCTGCTATCCCAGCTGAGAGTGCAATTAGCCTCTGTGGAGCACTGAGTTTTAAATACGTCAGGCAAGCAAAGTGGCCGTGCTCTTCACTGACGCCAGACCTCCCCGCCTGAGGTTAAGCCCAGCTAACAGCCTCTCTCCTGCTCAGGTATTCTGCGATTACCACGGTCACTCCCGGAAGAAGAACGTCTTTCTGTACGGCTGCAGTATAAAGGAAACCCTGTGGCAGGCAGGATCTCCGGTCAACACAGCCACGCTGAAGGAGGACCCGGGACATAGGGTAATCAATCCATCTACTGATCTATCAATCAATCCATCTACCAATCTATCAATCAATCCATCTACCGATCTATCATTCAATCCATCTACCGATCTATCAATCAATCCATCTACCGATCTATCAATCAATCCATCTGCCGATCTATCAATCAATCCATCTACCAATCTATCAATCAGTCCATCTACCGATCTATCAATCAATCCATCTACTGATCTATCAATCAATCCATCTACCGATCTATCAATCAATCCATCTACCAATCTATCAATCTATCTACCGATCTATCAATCAATCCATCTACTGATCTATCAATCAATCCATCTACCAATCTATCAATCAATCCATCTACTGATCTATCAATCAATCCATCTACCTATCTATCAATCAATCCATCTGCCAGTCTATCAATCAGGCAAATCAATCTATCTGCAAATCTATCAGATCAATCCATCTGCCAATCTATCAATCAGGCAATCCATCTATGCATAAATCAATCAGGCAATCAATCCATCTGCCAATCTATCAATCAGGCAATCCATCTATGCATCAGTCAATCAATCAGGCAATCAATCCATCTGCCAGTCTATCAATCAGACAATCCATCTACACATACATCAATCAGGCAATCAATCCATCTGCCAATCTATCAATCAGGCAATCAGTCCATTAAACTGTGTTTCAAAAGAGAAGAGAAAAACTTTACTGATGAGAGCAGGCCATTTAACCCAGCTAGGCTCCTCATTCTGCCTGTAGTCTGTAGTGCATCTAAGACTGCTTTAAGCCTGGCCTCAAACATTCTAAGGATCTCTTCTTCCACTAGGATTTGTAGTAAGACATTCCATGCATTTAAAACCTTTAGCTGCTTTCATGTAACACTCTCATCAAAGGGAACTGGTGCAGCACACCTCACAGAGCACTTCTGATGTGAGCTATTTAATGTATGACATGAAAGTAAGACCAACTGACTTCAATGGTAACGCTTGAAAGTGTTTTTAATTGCTCCTCTACAGACATCCTTACAGTTACATATGTCGAGATATGGAAGTTATAATTTAACATGAAATCAAGAAAATAATTTGCTCTTCAGAGGACAAAAAAAGAACATTGATAGTGGGACATTCCCGCTTGGACTGAGTGAGACTTCGTCAGCAGACCATGTGCTCTTGTCTTCACTCTGTGCCAAAGATGTGTCCCCTCTGAAAACCACTGGAACAAACTAATCGCATAACTGAATGAGTGTGTCCCCTCCCGGCAAATTGTAGGGCTGTTTTTACTGCTTGGATGAAGGCTTTCCACTCTCTTTGTCAACATACCTGTTGAAGTTATAGTGAAGTGATAAAGGTTAAGAATTCCATACTTCACCTTTGTTTTGCTGGGAGCGGAAAACTCAGCTAAGAATACTACATCTTATCTTAAAGCTGTGAAGACCGTTTGACTCTCACTGCTGTGAAGAGTGACTCTTACAGCTGTGTGTAGTGTTTGACTCTCGCTGCTGTGAAGAGTGACTCTTACAGCTGTGTGTAGTGTTTGACCCTTGCTGCTGTGAAGAGTGACTCTTACAGCTGTATGTAGTGTTTGACTCTCACTGCTGTGAAGAGTGACTCTTACAGCTGTGAAGACCGTTTGACTCTCGCTGCTGTGAAGAGTGACTCTTACAGCTGTGTGTAGTGTTTGACCCTTGCTGCTGTGAAGAGTGACTCTTACAGCTGTGTGTAGTGTTTGACTCTCGCTGCTGTGAAGAGTGATTCTTACAGCTGTGTGTAGTGTTTGACTCTCGCTGCTGTGAAGAGTGACTCTTACAGCTGTGTGTAGTGTTTGACTCTCACTGCTGTGAAGAGTGACTCTTACAGCTGTGTGTAGTGTTTGACTCTCGCTGCTGTGAAGAGTGACTCTTACAGCTGTGTGTAGTGATTGACTCTCACTGCTGTGAAGAGTGATTCTTACAGCTGTGTGTAGTGTTTGACTCTCACTGCTGTCAAGAGTGACTCTTACAGCTGTGTGTAGTGATTGACTCTCACTGCTGTGAAGAGTGACTCTTACAGCTGTGTGTAGTGATTGACTCCACACACAACACTGTGTAGTTCTGTCACTGATATGCCATGAAATCCAGGGACAGTTTAGGCTATTTAAGGATCATTCTGAAAGCCATAATTTTCCAGCCTGTGGATTTATTGTTTTGCCTTTTTTAGACAATCCCGAAAACCCTGGACCGCATTGCACCAGCTTTCTCCTTCAACAGCTGCAGCTACCTGGTGGAGAAGTCCCGGGCGGCGACGGCGAGGGTGGTGGTGTGGCGAGAGATGGGGGTGGCGAAGAGCTACACCATGGAGAGCACCTACAACGGCTGCGACCAGGGGATCTACAAGGTGAGGAGTTCTTCTGGGGGGAGGGGGGGCACATAACCTGCACAAACATCCTGCACTGAGAGTTCATACAAAAACAAAATCTACACAGAGCAACCCACACAAGAAAATGAAAAATGAATACAAACAACCAACACCAACATTCAACACAAACAGACCAAACAGAAAACCCACACAAATAACTAATGCAGACAATTCACACAAACAATTCATTTCAGTATCTTTGTTTTTTCCTTGGAAAGGCCGAATGGTGTAAGTAAGCATTATAAACTCCTGCTGAGGCGTCAAAGTACCCTGTGTACACACTGCTGACAGCTTCCTGCGTCTGCAACATGCGCTGTTGGGAAGCCGTATGGAGCTCTTTAAAGATGCGATAGGTGGAGCTGCCTGTGTCAGGATGGGTAGCCATGCAGAGGTCTCAGTGCCTTCATTATTAATAATATTTATGCAAGATGTGATATGAAAAATCATCTTCACAGGCGAGATGGATTCAAGCTATTCAAACTATGACTATAGTACTTTCATCAAAGGATACAATGAAAACCATATGTTTTATGTATAATACTGAGAAACCTCTGCATCTACATTCGAAGAAAAGGCTTAATTAAAAACAGTAGCATTAAAACATTGATGTGTTTTTCTCTGTATGTGAAATGTGTCCTGCTTTTTTCAACAGCATTCAATTAGTAAAAAGGTCAGGTTTGTTTTGGCAAAATATCACCTGCCTGTTGCCTTGAGAATAAGAGGCGATACACCTTTTCAGAGCATCTCAAATTACACCTTCCTTCCTGTCTCCACTCTCCCAAATCCCTCCTCCCATTTGCATCTCCCTGCTCACCTCTCTAATGAGCCCACCTGAGTACTGAATGCTTTACACCTCCAGTTGCTTTTTATGGCCTTGTGTTCTGCAGGTATCTCTCATTTAATCTAAGTGCTAATCAGTTCACATAAACTTATGTAATCATGTTTGAACGCTGGCCAAGGTTTTCCCACAAAGACAGGAATGCCGCGTGCTTACTGAGAATGGAAATCAAAGCCTTTTGGTTCCCACAGGGACTGTCATTTCGATCACTGTTTTGTTTTGTAGTTGTGTGTTGAATGACTGAAAGTTTTTTTGTTTCCGTTTGTAACTTGTCAATCCACATCTAAATGTAATTATGCTAATTATACACTGATGGCATGAGTAACGCGTCTGAGGCAAGTGCTGCAAACTCTTCAAATGCATTTAACATTTGAAATGCTTTCAAACGTTTGGTCCAGGACAGAGGTTTCCTCCCCTGGTCCTCTGGCACACTGAAGTGAGTTCCTAATTAATTACATTTGATTAATCTGCTAATGGAATTCTGAACTGGATTTGACATATCCTGACAGTTGTGTAATGTGAGTCCTTTGAGAGCACATTTGAAGTATGCATTTCATTAACACAAAGATACAGAAATCAGAGCTATGCCTTCACTGGATTTCCATACATATTGTGCCACAAAATGTTCTTTCAGATTAGACATAATTAAGGGCCTGGAATAATTCATTTTATTATGTAAGATTGAGACAGTTGCCTTGAATATGTGCAAGAAGCAGGTCCGTGCTGAATAAAACACAGCTTTTCCTCTACAAATACATTTTATCTGCACAAACTTATCTTACAGAAACATTTTCTTCTTCAAAAAGGACTTACTGGTAATTAACTGTCAAGAAATGTCATATCCAGATTGGTATTCAAATAACAGCTCAATGAAAGCTAATCGATGCTCAGCTCAGCTGGAAGGAAAACCAGCATCCACATTGTGCCCTTGAGACCAGCGCTCTGAAACACTGTGGATCACGTTACGTTATACTCGACATGTCAGCTGCTAAGTGGGAGCAGATATAGACTGCTGGATCAGAAAATCATGACTTTGATTAAAGGAGTGTGCCGAGCAGGTGGCTCACCAGGTGTTTGATGCATGTGTCTTTAGGTTGCTCGGAGGCCTGAACGTCTCTTGATTAAAAAGTCTGTGCTTATCTTCTCAGACGGCTTCAAGAGCCCGACAGACCATTACTCTGCCAATAGAGTCAAAAAGCCCCTCTGTAATTTTCCTGGGCGGCCAGCTGAAACTCAGCGCTGTTCACTCCTAATACGGGCCAATTAGCAGCTTCCTTGTGACGTGTGATTGGCTGGGAACACGGGCAGAGATGAGAGGCTTAATTACACTCTCAGCCATTCAACCAATCAGAGCTCAGTTGATTGGGTGCAGCCATGCTTTTAAAAGTGTTACTGTTTCTGGGGGTCCCCATTAGACTGTAATGAAGGGGGAGATGTGTGTATGTAAGTATAAACACAGAGGTAAAAACTCTGAACTGTTAGTTTAAAAAAGTGTAAGTGTTCTCAGCAGCCTTTTACATTATTACAGGCTTTTACTCCAGCACAGCCTTTTATTTAAACACAGTCTTTTACTTTAGTACAGCCTTCTGCATTACTACAGCTTTTTTCTTGAGTACAGCCTTTTACTTCAGTATAAATCAGGATCTATCCTGCCCCAAAACGGCCATGTTCATGTCACTGTTCCACCGAGGTCTCTGTTCACCGAGGTCTCTGTTCACAGTGATGCAGTTTGATGATCACAGATGCTCAACAGAGAGGAACTGAGTGGCTGTCCGGAAGCACAAGTTTCACAACCTGCTTCAAAGGAAAAACAAAAAGACACAGCGATCTTTGCTTCATCAGCCTTCATCAGGCTGGACAAGATCCAAAGTCTAGATATAAGTACGCAAATGTTCTTGCTCTGTGGTGCACGGTGAATGCTAAACTGGCAGTGAAGTGTGAGGTAGACAGTAAAGGCTTGCGACTTCAGACAAACTGAAAAGGTATCTGCTCCACAGATCGCCAGTGACAGAGAGGAGGTGGGTTTCTCCCCGTACGGAGAGAGATCCTCTGTTCCAAAGCAGGGAGGCTTCAAAGAAAAGCTCATTTGCATCACAAAGACATCACCTCTAATCGCCTCCGCTGCACAGACCCGGCAGGAGGAAGACGTGTTTGCTGAGTTTCTCAAATGAAAAAAAAGGATCTGGGCTTCTTTTCTCAGGGAAATGCAGGCGAGAAAAAGATGAATGAGCACAGCATGCTCTAATTGAGTGTCTTGAATGCTGTCTTAACAGGACAGGATAGAGCATTGCTGTTTCACTGTAAAGACACTCTGCAACTACGATCCAGTCAAAGATTATATGCTTAGCAGATGCCCTTACCCATAGCAACTTAAAACTTTTTTTAGCCTGCAGTATTTCCTGTTTCATAAGATGAGTGTTTACCACAGCAATTCAGCTATGGGCAGCAGTAGTGAAAAGCGGTGTGAATGAGTTAGTTGCCTTAGTTTGGGATTGTGATGACCAGAGAGTTGATGTGACCAGTGTGCCTCTTCCCTGCTGTTCTCATTAGTCCCGCAAGCTACCTGACCCCCTTTACGTCAGACGGGGAACATTAAGATCAAAACAATACATTTTTTGCTCCATGTTCTGAAGGCCCACTTCAAGGTTTCTCATTAAATAGGGTGTATAAGATGCCAAAAAGTAATTTGATCGTGGCTAAAAGGTGCATCAGGGCCTTGGCAGACAATAGCTCCTAATATTTAATTTGTTATTTTGGTGCTTTTAGTTTTTGTCAAGTGGGCACACTGTGCTTCTCTGTGCTTCTCTGTGATTGCATTCTGAACAGATGCCCTCTAGGTTCTGTAACTGTCTTTTATTTTACCATGGAGTAATTTTGCTGTATTTTGGTTGTACCCCTGTTAATTCCCCATTCCTTTCCCAGTTTTTTTTTTGACAACTTTACACATGGCTGACCCATACCTAGGTGAGTGCTCATCTGGGCAGTTCGAGTACTGGAATTTCAGAATGAAAATGAAAAATTGCACTGATTTTTAAACATGCACCTGGGATGCTGTGTTTCCCATTTGATTAGCACTTGATCTTGACTGGGCCAATGCTAACTGCAGCAAATGTGATTTCGATTTTTTTTACATGGGAGAGTCATTGTTGAAATCCTCTGTAATATTCAGTATGGAAAATGCAGAAGTATTTTTGTCATTTTAGTGCATAAATAAAGCTCACCATACTTTGGAACAATAAAATGTGATGCTCATCACCACCATCACCATGATATTCAGCTCTTTACCTGATCTTTAATCAGCTAATGTCCAGCTAGACATTAATAAATTGCTGTGCTTTAAAATAAGTATGTTTGGATGGGAATGGTGATGGCCAGACAGAGTTTAATTTTATTATTGTATTTGACTAATTTTAACCAAGAAAGAAAATATGTAGGTTTTTCCAAAGGACATGTCAAACTATACTTCAATCACAAAATAATTATTTAATTATGTGTGTGAAACAGCCAACTCTGCATTACTGTTCAGCAGAAGTTTTTTTTTTTGATGAATGTGGGGAAAAAAAGACAGCAGTAATCTCAGGTTGCCCTTTCCATGACTGAAGGCACTCCTGTGTGAGAGTGAGCTTTTGAAACTGAGATTCAGAGGGAGATGGCTCCAATTTCCATCAGGTTTCCCTCGGTCACTGCGAGCAGATGTTCCTACTTCAATGGGAGTTAATCACCATCTTCATCAGAGCCCAGATCTCTGTCACCTTCATCAGCCTGAGGCGCGGAGTCTCCGCCAGCGGATGGCGGGCTGAAGGCCGTGGGGTGTCTCTGTGAGGGCCCTCCACCTGGGATGGGTGACCCTTAAAGAGGAGCCCTGGCCTTGACTGTGTGGTGGAGCGATCTCTCACCACCTCACACATCGCAAAAGACATTAGCCTGCCTGAGTGGAGTGTAGTTATTTTCCCTAATCTTCACTGTTTGACAGGATCTCAGTGACTAGTCAATTTTTAAAAGCCAACAGCGTGGTGGTTAATCCTGCCTCCTTTCTGAGTGGAGGAACAGACTCGTCAAATTGTTTTAACGATCGAAAGAGAGGCAGGTGGCAAATGGCACGTTTGTGGATCAGTGCTGGTGGCCATGTTTTTCCGTGGCATGCAGTGGGTGAAGTTTCAGAGGAGAAACAGGGAAGTGCTTTTAGGATCTGAGCAGCGTTTAACTGGAGCATTCTGCTGGCGTTTCTATGAGATGCTGAGAATGGAAATTGTTTTTATGAGCTGACATGGCTGTGGTGAGCGAGTCTGGGGGCTGGGCTCCCCTCCCTGCTGTTTTGGAGGGTGGAGGGCAGGGATACAGATGCCTCTCACGTGTTGTGGTAGATTAGCCATCCTGCTAATGTGGGGGCGGCTAACCTTTCTCTGGCACAGTCCTCTCACTCATCTTTTAAATGCTCCCATCAAACGATAAGCGCTGGCAAAAGGGCCTCCAAAAAACACAAAAGTTTAAAAACAGCTTAAATGCTAGTCTAATGTGAGCATCAAGGCACTACCAACAGCTGCTAAGCGGACTGGCTGACAGTCTTACAAGACAATCATCATGAAGAGCTCAGGATCCTGCTGAACACATGTGTTCTGTGTTGACCTGTGTCAATGGGTGTTTTCCTTGTGCCACATCATAATCATTTGAGTGCCTGCCACACCGAGTCCAATTAAAGGGTTAAAACTAAGCGTGCCTGAAAGATTTATTCTGAAAGAACTGAATGAATGCGACTCTCTTGAGGAAGGATTGGTGAGGCGTTTGCTTTAGACTTTTGAGTTTTGCTGGAAGAACATGTGCAAACAATGTGATACAGAGTGCTGCCGTTCCTGCAGAAATATGCAGGTCTTATGCAGTGTAGCATAGCTCTGCAGTACAACCAACGACTCTCCTGCCTCCCCTTTATGATAAACGGTACTGACTAATTTCCATGCATTAGGGCACGTTTTTTGTGCACGTTCCTCTACACAACCGGCCAAGGTGTTTCTGTGCTTCCAATGACCACGGACACAAGACCGCATCTCTGTTGGCGTTTCCATGCAATTTGTGATCACACCTCCTAAATGCCGCAGGGTAGATTAGTGGGATTAGCGTTTTCGGTAACAATAATGTCACATGTTCATGCGTCCCCTAGTGATGGAGTGTTTCATGAACTAGACCTGTGAACCAGAAACCCTTATGGGTTTGATTTGAACCTGATTTGCTTCAGTAAGCATCCAGCTGTATCAGTGGATACTATGGTAAAATGTAAGCTTTGGATAGGGGTGTCTTCTGTATGTAGTAAAACTTAAACGTAAAGCCGGTTGGGTATCAGAGAGGTTTCAGCAATGACATCACTCCCTGAGACCTGGTTAGCTAGCTTTGTTTCCAGTGGGGCTAGGGGCAAATTGCTTTCAGTTCAACTGGTAACGATGCTGACATTTAGAATTTAGCTGTGCAATGAGGACAGGCATTTGGAGCTCACTTGCAGAGTTGTGGACCTCTTTCACATTTACCTGTACGTAACAACTTGTATAGATACGTATATGTAAGTGGTGCAAGGAGGGGAGTTTAGCACAGAGGTGTAAGTTTGTGCAGTGTGTAGGAGCGGGACTCCTCTCTCTTGGTGTTAGTCAGTCCGTGGCTGATGTGATATGAAGCTTGTTGACCTCTGACCCCAGCTGTCTGTGCTGGCGTGGCCTGGTGACTCACCACGGCGCATGCTTTCAGGAAGAGGAAATGACACGACTGCTGACAGAAAGGAAGCAGGGCTCCTGCTCACATTAAACTCAGACGGTGAAAAGGTCAGACAAATGTAACCCCCAACAAACCCAAACCCATTTGTGACATCTGATGCCTGTGGTGCTCTTCCCTGGCCTTGGTTTGGTGTTCAGTCATATAAAGCTCTGTGAAGAGGAAGTCTCCTGTATAGAGCCAGTACAAACCTACAGTACACTGATAGTACACAGTGAGGGGGAGTGGGGTCCAGAATAAATGTTCACTGAGTCTCCGCCATGTTGGAGCATGGATCAGAGGTCATTAATGTGTGCTTCTCTGCTGGCAGCTCAGTCCTTACACTGATAAGACAGCGGAGAGCTGGTCCTGTTTGCCACTGCGGCTCTCGCTCTGAAGGAGCACTGAGCGTGCCCGGAGCAGCGCTGTCACCTCCATCACATCCTGCCTTTGAGTACCACGACACAATTCTAGTGTCACACCCGCTCTGACACGTGCAGGCACGGGCCTGGACCAATAGGAGCGCTCGGCTATAAGCACAGCTCCTAAACGGTTCTGACAGCTGGCTGGTGGCATTTAACTGGAGTTAATGAGATGCGCCAGGAAAGGGTGATGATTTGACGATTGAAGCGGCCTTGTGGAAGGGCACTGGCCTTGTCTGTCCTGCCTGTCTCATGTTTTATCTGCCTTCCTGCAGTGAGAGAGAGTGCTCTGTATCCGCTCCCCCCAGCAGTCAGAGCTCACAGCTGAGCAGCACAGAGAAAATGCACGACTGCCCACAGAGCAGCATGCAGATTTACTTCACAGAGTCCACACCCACTCTGTGTGTGTGTGTGTGTCTGTGTGTGTGTGTGTCTGTGTGTGTGTGTGCATGTGTGCGTGTGTGTGTGTGTGTCTGTGTGTGTGTGTGTGTGTGTGTGTGTGTGTGTGCATGTGTGTGTGTCTGTGTGTGTGTGTGTGTCTGTGTGTGTGTGTGTGTATGCGTGTGTGTGTGTGTGTGTGTGTGTGTGTATGTGTGTGTGTGTGTGTGTGTGTGTGTGTGCATGTGTGTGTGTGTGTGTGTGTGTGCATGTGTGTGTGTGTGTGTGTATGTGTGTGTTGCTGAGGCTGAGAGTGTGTGTGTATGTGTGTGTTGATGAGACTGAGAGACTGTGTGTGTGTGTGTGTGTGTGTGTTGCTGAGGCTGAGAGTGTGTGATGGATGTGTTACCCTGGCAGGAGAGTCATGACGAGGATAAGTGCATAGATGTGACGGTTTGTCTGGGTTATGGGCACATTGTGCTCTGTAAACAGCCATGAAGATTTCACTGCCGCCATTACCGTTTACTCCACTGCTGCTCTTCCCATCTCACCCTAATCATTCTACCACCACATTTCCCTGTCACCGTCACCTTTACCTTTCGCTGCTATAGTACCATGTACCCACCTGCATAATGTGGCCCCTGGAGCCGGCACCGATCACACTGGTATGTCATTTCTGACAGTAACTTAATCATAACAAAGCATAAAGCACACTAGCTCTGCGAGCAAAAGAATGATACTTGAATCTTTCTAATGCAACTGATTCTAGCTTGCTAGTCGCTAACCTGCACTCTGAGTCCAGCCGAGCTTGCAGCATGTCTACCGTGATTTATGGTGGTGTTCATGACCAGTAGTGTAAATGCTCATGAAGAAAACATATTGTCTTTACAACAAGCTTTATTAAATCCAACATGCCCTGCCAGCAGAAGACGGTTTAACTGGCCAGCACCGTGGGACATGCTCCTGGCAGGATGCACGGCTTCTCTTAAGCTCAGCAATGTTCCTTTGTCCTCGGTGTGGTTTCTACATGCTCCTGTCATTATTGAGTTTAGTCTTTAGTCTGGCCTCAGGCCATGTACCCATGCTAATTAGAAAAAGGGAAGAAGAAGCAGAAACACATAATGTATGGGAGAGAGCCAAATGAGTGAAAATAATGTGTGTGTGAGAGTAGAAATCTCCAGGCCTTCCAGCTATGCTGCACTGAATATGTGTCCTGCCTTGTGTTTAGAATGTCAGGAATAAAATACTTTCCCCCATATATCAAAGAATAAGAAGACAAAAATATAAAGAATGGTAATTATTGATGTGCTGCATTTTGAGCAACCACATACAGGCATGGGACACACGTGTGTGTGTGTGTGTATGTGTGTGGGTGTGTGTGTGTGTATGTGTGTGTGTGTGTATGTGTGTGTGTATGTGTGTGAGTGTGTGTGTGTGTGTATGTGTGTTGGTGTGTGTGTGTATGTGTGTGTGTGTGTGTGTGTGTGTGTGTGTGTGTATGTGTGAGTGTGTGTGTGTTGGTGTGTGTGTCGGTGTGTGTGTGTGTGTGTGTGAGTGTGTGTATGTGTGTGTGTGCTGAGAGAAGCAGAATCTTTCTCAAATTAAATAAATCGCAGTATCCTGCTGCCTCTAAAATACCCTGCTGCTGGTAAAATAATTTGACATTTGACAGTCCACAGACCGGCGGTGTGTCAGAAGCAGTCGCTGCGGATTGCACAGAAACATGGGGAGAATTGATTTTTTCCCCCTCTTCCTCAATTACTCAGCGCAGGTCATAAGAATTCTGCATATGTAAGTCTCTCCTGCTGTCTAAATTATTGAAGAGCTGTCTCTCCGCTCTGTGGTGTGGATGTCAGGGTCACGCCCCCATCTTCCCCCTGGGCTCTCACACAGCGCCCCCTGGTGGAGCGGCAGAGATGTCAGGCTCATTGGGTATGCGTGCGGCTGCGCTCTTCTCCTGAGAGACACGCTCTGCTGAGAGAAACAGAGGAATGCTGGATGGAAGGAAAGCAGACAGTAAACAGTGGATTAAAAAGCAAAAACATCTGGTGTTGAGAAAGAGGAGCGCTTAGATGCACACGGCTTTCTCTCCCGTTAAAGTGGTTATAGCTACAAACATCTGTGTATGCAGATGACGCCTCTGAGTCAGAGCAGCATGGATACAGTGAGCAGACCACTGCCTCTTGTAACAGAGCAGCACCAAGTCAAAGCGTCTAAGGGCCACTGCTGAAAACACAATTAGACCATGCAGTGTCAGATCTTTGATTGTGTGTGGATACTTCTGCACGTGCCGGTGTGTGTGCGTGCATGTGTGTGTGCACGCATGTGTGTGTACGCGTGTGTGTGTGTGTACGTGTGTGTGTGAGTGTGTGTGTGCATGTGAGTGTGTGTGTGTGTGTGTGTGTGTGTGTGCATGTGAGTGTGTGTGTATGTGTGTGAGTGTGTATGTGTGTGTGTGTGTGTCTGTGTGTGTGTGTGTGTGTGTGTGTGTGTGTGTGTGTGTGTGTGTGTGCGTGTGTGTCCATGTAAGTGTGTGTGTGTGTGTCTGTGTGTGTGTGTGTGAGTGTGTGCGTGTGAGTGTGTGCGTGTGTGTGTGTGTGTGTGTGCATGTGAGTGTGTGTGTGTGTCTGTGTGTGTGTGTGTGTGTGTGTGTGCACGCATGTGTGTGTACGTGTGTGTGTGTGTGTGTGTGTGTGTGTGTGTGTGTGTGTGTGTGTGTATGTGTCTCTGTGTGTGTGTGTGTGTGTGTGTGTGTGTGTGCTTTCTCAGAAGCTCTCTCTGAGATGTGTGGTGTGTGCAATCAGAGGGTTTGGCGGCAGGCGCAGCGGGAGGATCCTGAGGGCTTTGGAGTCTCTGTCCCCAGAGAGGGCGCCTGCGTTAATGACACGCTCCAGTAACCAGGTGCAGGTATTTACCAAACAATTAACTGCAATCACTGTGACATTAAGAGAATCCATGGCCAAACACTGGAGAGGTAATGCTGTGAAGGTCTCTGCTTGGCGAGCAGAGCAGAAAGGTTAATTAGCAGATTAGAAAATGGAGATTGATGCGTTAAACCCTCTCATCCTCATTCCCAAGGCTCTGACAGTGGCTTCTGGGGGGATTTTACAGTGTTGTGGAGGAGGATATTTCAGACTCAACTTAGGAGGGTCCTGCAAGGCACCCTCCAACACACATGCACACACACACATACACATTCAACAGATACAGCACACACACACACTCTCTCTCTCTCTGTCTGTCTCACACACACACACACACACACACAAAAGACTAACGAAATCCTTTGCAGAGAGCAGGATGACAGTTATTTTTCAGTTTTGTGTGATACAAATGATTGAAAACACCTTGAAGATGAAGTTGGATTGTACTGTCATAATATTACAGTAAAAAGAGGGATCTTCCAGCAAGTATTTTCAGAACACTATCCATGATTTCTTCAATGTGTTTATTAGCAAAACAGACATTTCCTTTCCTCAAGCGTGAGTCTTATGCAAAAGAAAGACTCCCTTGCATAAATGAAGATTTTTCCCTAACCAGCATGCCTGGGTAGGCCGCACTCAGAGCCTGGGGCTGTAGTTAACAGTTCCCCCCTCTCGGTGTGTGCTCACCCCAGGGCCTGCAGATTGGCACCCGGGAGCTGGAGGAGATGGGTCTGAAGTTCTGCCAGAGCCTGCTGCCCCTGAGGATCAACTCCCTGCTCTGCAGCCGAAAACTCCTCGGCCACGCCTCTGCTCTCCTCCAGCTGGATGACAGCCCCCTGGACCACAAGTCCCACGAGTGAGTCCTCCAGAAACACCACCTCACCACCTCTTTGTGAACCCCCTGTCCCTCAGGCAAACCCATGTGGATCTTCATGTGCTGCTTTTCATATATACTATAGAGTATTGTCAGTATCGGTATATATTAACATTTGCAGATCTTCATAGTAAAGGCTGGTGCTACTTAACACATTAATAAACACATGGTGATGTCACGCTCATTAAGCTGGTCACTCATAACGGGACATTATTCTCTCCCTGAGAAAAACATAGCTCAAGTTAAGCCATGCGTTCTAATGAACAGTAGCAGCACAGCACCAGGTGTGTGTGTGTGTTTGTGGGAGGAGTCTGTTCATGTGTGTTAGTGTGTGTTTGGCGGGGGAGGGGGTGGTTGTAGGCCGGATACAGTGTTTCAAAGAATAAAATGAGCACGGCTTCTCTATTGATTTTGAGATCCTTAGTTAAATCTACTCTGTAAGCATCTAGAAGTGTTGGGTTTTTTGAGCTGCTGGGATTAGCCCAGTTTCATTCTCTCTTTCCATATTTCTCCATGCTGATGTCCTCAGGAGACTTCTCAGCATTCCCCTAGATTCATTTAATTCTGTATCACGTTTTATTAGATATGGACCTTTTAACACAGATCATATATCATGTGAACAGTGCATGAGTTGATTCTCACCATCACGTATCACACAATACACCACAAAAGAATGTAAAACCTCAGATGAAAACCTCAGACACTTGTGAGGTAAAGAGTGGAAACATTCTTCTGTGGAGTTGAGCGAGGCTGACATTTCTCCTCTGTCCTGCAGACGTGAGCTAAAGTAAAACTTTAAGAGTAAATGTGACATAAAACTCTTGTTTCTGAGGGAATAAGTAGCGTTGGTACACAGCAGAGGTTTAGTCCACTGTAAGAAATGGATCCTTCTCTCCCTTATTTAAAAACAGTCATTCTGAGAGCATATCTTTCTCATCATCTCATGTGAGGAATTATTCATGAGGAGACCGGTCACAGATATTCCTGCTTTAATGTCAGAGGTACATCACACAGCGTGACTGTGGGTTCTGAGCCGATGGGTGGAATTACTGTCAGATCAAAGAAGGCTGGTATGGAATCCATTGAAAGATTTATATTTCTTTAATTGGGCCATGGTCACAATGGGTAAGTATTACTGACATCCTTTCCAGGGGTCTAAAAAATATGTCATCTTCCAGGATGAAAAGCTCTCTTTTACTTGAAGATGCTGGGAAGCCCGTTTTGCAAGGAAAAACTAGATATCTGTGGAGGTCAACCAACATCTGGGTTGAAGCGATTGTTAAATATTCATATTGCCCATAAATATCCTTAAATATCCTCTCAGTGTACAGGTGTGCAGAATTCCGCCGAGTTGTTCTAATGCTGCAGTTTGACTGGTTCCACAAAAGTTGTTGCTTCAGAACTATGTTGCCTTTTTTTGTGGAAGGTGTTGCTGCTGTTTTTCCCGAGGTCTCCGTTTGTCTGTGTGCTTGCCCGCAATGGCAGCAGCATTCCAGTCCACTTGTCTGACGGCGGACACAGCTACCATCCACAAACAGCATGGCCTTCCTGTGCCCCTCTCCCCGTGTAATGCGTTTTCACGTAGCACGCTGCTGCTACAGGCGCTTTGGGGTGTGACACGCCACACAAACGGGCTGTATCGGAGAGCATTCCACTCATGGAAGAGAACAACATTTAACAAGAAGAAGGCAAGTGTAAAGAACAAAAACTGAGAGGAAAATGATGAGTGCTTTGTGTCTGCTGCAAACATCGGAGTGAAGCTGGGATCACGGCTGATCTTTTTTGTTATTTTTCAGTCTGTATCGGTCGTGTTGCTGAGACTGTTAAAAAAAGGCACTGAAGTCAGTGTTTCAGGGAGTGATGCTTACAGAACTTTTTTTACTGCAGGTCTGCGTCTGTTTTTCTTTCTGCTGGTTTGATGTGTCAGAAATGACTGTTTTTTGCCGCCCTCGTCAGAATGAGAATATTCACTTATCTGACTGTCTCCTCATCTATCCGGCTCTGCATACAGCAGCACGTTCAAATATTTATCAAAACAAACACGTTTGTGTGTTTATTTTAGAACGTGTCATGAGACATAAGCGGAGATGATGTGTGAAGTGCGTGGAAATATTCTGCAAGCCGTCATTCCTGTGTGTGCGCATTCGGGAGTGAGGAGGAAGGGGACTCCTGACCGGGGAAGGGGGAGGGGGGGCTGAAGGGTGGGGGGAGGGACAGTGAGGGGGGGCTGAAGGGTTGGGAGAGGGACAGTGAGGGAGGGGGGGGCTGAAGGGTGGGGGGAGGGAGAGTGAGGGGGGAGGGGACTCCTGACAGGGGAAGGGGGAGGGGGGGATGAAGGGTGGGGGGAGGGACAGCGGGGGGGGGGCTGAAAGGTGGGGGGAGGGAGTGTGAGGGGGGAGGTTTAAGGATGATGAGCCTCCCAGGACAGGTGACACTGGGACTCTTCGCCCCATTAGCAGATCTGTGGACAGTTCCAAAGAGTGAGATGGAGCAAATTCACAACTTGTTTCTTGTTGCCGCCTTTACCCTGACGCTCATTGCTCCGTTTGAAGTTGTTGAAGTGTGCCGTTTGAAAGTGTATCATATTAGTTGCCCTATAGGCTGTAATTGTACAAATCTAATAGTACTGTGTCCTCAAACAGACCTTGCTCTCAGCTAAGAACTGTCTCATTGTGGAACTGTACACATCCTGTCCCCGTACTGTTGCTATACTTGCTGTATGCACTTTTGTAAGTCGCTTTGGATAAAAGCGTCTGCTAATTAAATAAATGTAAATGTAAATGGTCAGAGCTACCGGGTGGAAGGCATTTCACATCTCCCGTGTGAGCAGTGTGGTTTCATGGCTAGCACTGTAGGATTACGGCAAAGTAGTGGGGCCTGTAACCTGAAGGTTGCAGGTTTCTTCACCAGGTGAATAGAGACGTAATCTGAACTGATATACAATATATCAAGCTTAACATCAACCCTGCATAAGGTTACCTACCAGCAAATATATAACATGCTAGTTTTAAAGTGCCATATTAATCTCCTCTCTGCCCATCTATCTCCTCTTTATCTCTCTCCTGTCCTGCTTTGCTCTGTTTACAGGGGACATGTGTTTGAAGAATTCCCCACAGATTGTGACCAAACGTACCTCAATGCCCTCTTCTCAGCCTTAACTTCTCCAAACGCATCTTATTCAACCAGTCTATTAATTTTACTGTACATCAATGCACCGTACGAGCGTTATTATAAACTGATCATTATTAAAAAGCTCCACCAGAAACTTCCTCTCAGAGAGCTGGAATCTGCTCACGCTGTTGTTTCAGACCTTTTCCAGCCTGTGATTTATTGCTTGCGTTGTGTGTTTATGTATCTCTGATCAGACAAAGACGCTTCGTAAAACCTGCTGTAGCTTTAGCACATGAGTCAGCCTGAGTGTTTCACACTAAGTGCCACCAAGGACATTTAATCAGGGATATCGGTTGCATCTAATTTTCTCTGGCGGCATACATGCAGCCCCGAGGGACTGGGCACTATCCATGTATAGATTATTGAATCTACAAAAAAATATGAGGTGTAATTACATTATCAGAGTTGTATATCACTAGGTGCGACAAGTCTGCCTTTGATTGATTGCCCAGGTGGACCCTTTCAGTTTCATTTGAGATATAGTCTGTGCTACTGTTTTCATTTAGCTGTGACAGGCATGCCCCCCCTCAAATCCCCCCCCAACTCTTTTCTCTCAGTAAATCAATGAATAAGTCATCCTCTTCTGAAACACACAGCAGTTCCCTGACAGCTCTGTATTTACATGTACGCTATGTTACTGCCTGTGACAGCTTTGCATTTGCTGAAGATTTACATATATCGCCACAAAGGGAAGCGTAACTCATTAGAGGTGCTCCTTAAACAGAGGTTTTCATAAGTCTCCTCAGCCAATCACCTCTCGTCTCCTCAGCCAATCACATCCCAGCTCTGCGGCGTCTCCAAGGCTCTGTCCTCAGTGTGGGTGCGAGCGGGATGTAGGACCTTTCAGGTGGACGGGGCAGAAACAGGTACATGAAGCCAGGCCCGAAAATCACAGGAGCAGTATATCCTTCCCTCACCCCCTCCCCCCCCCCCGCCAATGTGGAGGTGTCCAAGGAAATGCACGAGTTCTGGCTGATCCATTTACAGTGGAGCTGAGTAGCAGGAGTGAGCTTACCTGTGCACTGGGGTTGGGCCGATAGCGATAGCATTGATCATATTTTAAGATATTGGCAAGAGTAATTTTCATCATCAAGATTTCAAAAAAGTGCTTTAATGAAGTATGTGTGTTTGTTACAGTATGTGGTCGGCTTGTGTACTAGTTGCAAGCAGCTAAGCTTGCTGCAAAGCACTCCCAGTCACTTCACCTTCGCCGTTTAATGGGCCTTTGTAGAAAGGACATTTCCAGGATCAGACGACCTTCTCAGCCAAATGCAAGAAGCTACTGTGCTCTGAAAGATCCTGCTACAAAACTCTCTCAGCTGTTCAAAGGGTTTGGCACTGAAATATTTAAAAAATGACCTTAGCAACATCCCAAAAGAAGGTGGTGGTAAACTTTCTGCGAAGGATACTACATAAGCACTACATAAGACCTTTATAACACTACATAAGCATTCATGAACACTTTTGCCAACCAACACAATGTCACAATGTCAAATAAACTCTGTTTAAAGATGGTGATACACTTTTGGAAATTCTGTGGCAGCAGTTGGTTGGGATAATTCTGTGGCAGCAGTTGGTTGGGATAATTCTGTGGCAGCAGTTGGTTGGGATAGCTGTTTATGAGGTTCTAAAGGTGTTGTTGAGCATCAAAGCAGGAGCATCCCATAAAAAATATGTTTTGAGAATATATTTTGGATAATGTATTTTTGGTCACACTTTAAACAAAGTGTTGCTTTTAAATGCTTTATGAAGCTTACGTAAAGCCTTCATAAACATGATATAATGCCTTCAGAAGCCATACACAAGCAAATGTCATACTTCATCAAGGGAGACATAGCACTTTCTAATGCAATATGTTATACTAAATGTGACATAACCAAGAATGTCACCTGGCATGTAAACTTTAGCCAGATACCCATGGCCTCAGTAAATATCCGGCTGTATAAACGGATAAAACTGTAACCTGTCTAAGTGGTTCTGGTTAAGAGTGCCTGCTAAATGACAATAATGTGATGCAACATAATTAATGTAATGTATATGTAATATGGGCTATTTTATAGTGCCCAGGTAAGGGAGGGGGTGATTACAGCACTTGCCCTGTATCTGAGTACCTTGGGGTGTCGTGGGGGGGGGCTGTGAACATGGCAGCCACACCTTGAGATACGGGGAGAGTCCTGATTAAGCCCACGCGATCTCATGTCCCTGTAATCTGTAATGACATCATTAGCGGGACAACAGCCTGTGTTACTGTCACACCCGCGGTTTGAAGTGCCACACAGCGTCAGAGCGGGGGCGGCCTGTTCAGAATGCTAATGTGTGAGGTGGTCAGACTTCCTGTTCCCACGTGTGTGGAAGGATCTGAGTCTCTGTGTGTCTCTTCATTTGTGTGAATCAAGCAGGACCTGGAAGAGCCTGTAGTCCCCTCTCTGGCAGAGTGGTGCTCACCTGGAAGATGGTCAGCTGCACTGCAAAAATCACAGTCATTTTGCTCATTTTGTCCTGCGCGTGGAGTTACTGGCATGTTTTATTCCTGACAAAAAGTTTGCGTCAAAAAGTCATGTTGGATTCACTTCATTCTTACCCTCATTCATGAGATGATGAATCCTGTTTGTTCTTAAATTAGAGTCTCATGCGTGTTATCTGTAATTAGCATCAACCCAACATTTGGAACAGTTGGAAAAGGGAAAGAGGGGAATGTTTTCTCTGAATCAGACACGTAAACAATTATGACTGAGGCGGATGAATCAGAATGGCAAAAAAAAAACACATCTCACACACATCTCGCTGAAACCCGCGTGCGTGGTTTGTGTGGTCTAGAACAGCTGTAAAATGAATTTGTAGCTAAGAGTAAATTCCAACTAAAAACAAACTGATGAATTCCAAAATGTTCACCATATTAATTGTACACAATCTATATGTATAAAACTATAAAATCAGTTGTACACATGAAGACTGAATCTGGCCCGTTGTACTTTCTGCTTCTTCAGATGCTCAGTGTTCTGGGGAGTAAATTGGCCAGCTTATGCGCTAGAGTAATGAACTTTTTGGAACAAGCTGAACATCAGTTTGAAAATGTGTGTGCTTTATTGATGATCCCTGTGTTGTGATATGTAATTAGAGGTAATGTGCAAACTGTTATGGAATTTTTAGGTTTCGCAGTCAGGAAATTCAATGAATCAGATCTTTCAGGGATCTGCATGCGAGTCAGATCGTTTATTAATTGTTACCGGGGCGGACCTTGCCTTTCCTGCCGATGGGTGCGAATGATCAGAATCAGTGTAACAGTGGGTGTTCTTTTTACGCACACAACTTCCTGTCCCTGATAATCTATAGACTACCAAGGAAAACGTGTTTGCACAATGAACTACGTTATTTCTAGACCGCAGCTGTCCTAATTAAGTAGTATAGGCTAGACAATTTGTTTGGTGGGAAATGAAATCGATGATCCACTAATTCAAAGTCAGTGAATTACATGAAATCAACATTTTTATTAGCTTATTATGTCCATCTGTTAGTGCGTGTGTGTTTTCTTTATTTACTGCAAACATAAACACATATGCTACAGCACACGCAGGCCGTAGCCATAATCATCATGCAGCAAGTACAAATAACTGAACTGTGGACATAGGATAAAGGTAAAGAAAAGAAAAAGACAGAACAGATTTAATTTTCAACATATTAGCTGTAGCAACATTAACCCGTCAAATTCACCTTCTGACATTTCATTCCTGCAAACTTGTTGACCACCTTATCCAAATCGATGTTTGCAGCTAATTCTCTTTCGATAAAAAGTAATGCAAGTTTTGAGAGGCACTCCTCGCACATGGTGGCACGCAAGTAAGTTTTTAACAGTTTAAGGCGACTGAAGGAACGTTCTGCCCTTGCGCTGCTCACAGGAATTATGAGATATATTTTGTAAAGGGTAGCCAGATTTGGGAATGCTCAATGCATGTCATTGGCTATAAGAAAGGCTAAAACCTGGCCAGCAGAGAGTGGCATCTAGGAGAATGAGGTTTAAACTGTGGGCACAACATTGCACGTACACAGCTTTATCTGTGCACGACTCTTTTACGCGTTGCTGCAGTCCTGACAAGTGTCCTGACATCACCACTGCCCCATCATATGCTTGGCCTCACAAGAATGTCAAACTGAGCCCCAGTTCTTCAAGGGAATTTACGAGAATCTCATGAAATGTTTGCGCATTAGCACTGGGTAGCTCCTGAAACTTAATAAACCTCTCTACCCTGGCGCACGTTTTCTTAACATATCTTAACGGTAAGGAGAACTGGTCCACGTGGGAAATGTCAATTTTGGAGTCTATGATAATGGAGTAAAATCCCACACTTTTTATCTCGTTTTTAATGGTCTGAAGTGTTTCATTGGCAAGGGAAGCAATCGTGTCATTTTGTGACTGATGTGACATATATTTTGGGCCATCGGTGCGGCTGAGATGGCTGGTCATGACAGAGTCATTCTTAGCAATTAGTTTAAGCAATTCAAGAAAATTCCCCTCGTTAATGTTTGGTGTCCCTAAACCCCTGTGGCCCCGAAAGGGGAGCCCCTGCTGCCCCAAGTACCAACCTTTTAACCGCCTGTCCGTTTCTCTCGATTTTTTCTCTCTCTGCCCAAACAAGACCTGACCTTACGGTCTGGTCTTGAGTCAGTCTGTATTTGGTCAACAACCACGTTTTCGCGTTGCTGAGGTGACATGCCGTTTTTCGTGTTGTTCTATCCTCTCCCTCCCCTTCTGGAAACTAGCGAAACCCTTTGTTGGGTCAGACCAAATTTCACTGTTCTGCTTGTCCCCAAACAACCAGTAGCAGAAGCAATGGGCCCTGTGAGCCATGGGCGAGTACACAAGTCAGCTTCTCTCCACCTTGCAAGTTCCACTTGCCCCAGTGTACCATGATACGTGACATTTTCTGTCATCTACTCCTAGCGTAAAGTCCACATATGTGTAATCCAGGTTGACACGGGCCGGCTGTGATGAGCGGTCTTGTAGCGTTTGGTGTTAGCACAGTGTCTTTAAACAGGGCTGGGTCAGTTGGGTAGGGCTGCTGAGGGTCAATCGTGTATGTCAAAACCCCACTGCATGCCAGCATCTCTAGCTCACTGCCCGACTTTTCTCCCCACACATCATTTCCCTGCTCTCGGTCCTGTCCACGCTCTGTCTCCTGCTGCTGTCTCTGGTGGTCCCTGCTGCAGTCTGCTCTGCTCTAGGTCCTTAAGCGACCTGTTCATGTCCTCGGCTTGCCCACTTTCACCGGTGTGGTCTAGGAATGTGCGATAGAAAGCATTTTAATCAGTAGCTAAATTAAACCTATAAAGTTGTGTGATTTTGTAGCCTAGTCTAATGGGATAGCCTACCCAGTAGGCCTAGCTGGATTTCATGATTGCTCCATTTAGCATTAGAATAGGCTATTGTAATTAGCCTACTCTATGTATTGACAGAGTCTGCCTACGTGGCCTACCTGCGCTGGGTCTTTTGTTGAGTTTGTGGAAATATTTGGTCAGTGGCCCTGTTCTTTGTTGATCCATGACCTATTGTATATATGCTATCTTACTTGCCAGTTTCATTCCTTCATTCTTTGATATGTATGAGCACTGAGTTTTCAAATTATGTGACGCATGTCAGTCGTATTCTTATTGGTGCTTGAGGAATGCATTTGCCGTTCCCATGGTTACACGCTAGAACGTTGCGGAACTCGAGCTTTCATTGTTTGTTTACAGGTACAGACCATAGTGTGGCGTATTTCTCCCTCTGCCGGCAGCCATGAGTGTGTGTGTTTTAGAGGGGACTATCGATTAAAATCTTTGATTAAAATACACCAGAAACTGTGGTTAAAACATTTGTTGAACATATCTTTAAAAATGATCATAGTATAAGCTACCAACGCTGCTTACTATTTTTGCTAGCTGTGGGGCTCGGCCGTATGCAGCACCCACGGCACCCGTTGAGGCTCCACTAGTGATTGTGACATGATAGTTTTATTAACAAGTCGGTGAAATTAAAAACTCAAATGTTTTGAGTTAATGAATGAGATTCGGTTATGGATTCGAGTTGGTGTTATTAGGTTGGTGGCTTAGTCTTCCTGGAGAAAGATCAGTGCCTCTCACACAAAGGCAGCAGTAGGGTACATTGGTAAGGCTCACAAGCCAAAAGTAATCTGAATTGATTCAGTAAATATCTAGCTGTTTCATATGGACTGTGTAAAATTTCACTTTTGTAAGTGACTAAGGATAAGAGAGTTTGCCATGCAGCTAATGTAACGTATTGAGAATTTGGTCTGACTGCAATGGTCCCTTGTGAAGGAAAATACTTTGATTGTCAAAAAGTATTTTAGCTTCACTTCAGTGACTGCTGAATTCATGATGATGTGAACATGCAAGTCCTAAAATAAAAAAGAAAAATGTTCTGGGTTGCTTAAATTTCAGGAGTCAATGCCACCATGTTTAGTTTGAATGTCCCCATATGTGCATGAAAGGGTGCGGTACTCTTTGTCTCTCTGGGCCCTGAGAGAATCCCAGTGGAAATGTGGCTTTCTGGGAGAAGTATCGGGTTACACACAGATTACGTAACATGTGCATGACATGGAAGAGCAGTCGCTTAACCTTGAGAAGAATAACAGCTTTTCTCTTTATATTTTAATTGAGTTTGTCTTTTATTGGCGGATAATAACTCCTTTAAAAAATAATTGAAGATGAGGGGTGGTTATATCAGAATAATCAATACAGTCTTCATAATCATCACGGATGACTTGAGCGAAAGAAAGTGGTACCAGTTTTAATTATCTCTCACTGTACTGGATCAGAGATTTAGGTGGCTTCAAGACAGCTGACAGAAACTTTAATGCACTTCAACAGTTTCAAGCCTCACTCAATGAATCTATACACCTCTCCATACACATACCGGCACAAAGACCCCAACAAACAAGAAAACACCGCTCCACACGTCTCCTAACACATGCCAGTTCTTTCATATGTAATTCTTCAACTGTTCGAAGCAGATGGAAAATTGTTGCGTTGGATTTTGTATAGTCAAGTTTTGGAAAGAAAGAAACCATAAAAAGTTGCTGATGAACACAGTGGGTTAGTTGTGTATAATGAGCTTGGACAGTGAGTGAGCAGCAGATTCGGCCGATAATGAAACTCAGCTTAGTGTGGTGTTGGTGCGGTTTGGCAGAGCCGTGGCATGGTGTGTGATAGCCGAAGCGGAGTTTGGGGCCTGGCATGATGCCGATGTGGATGGGTGAGTCCTGGGAACACCAGCTTGTGGTTGGACTGTGTGCTGTCTGGAGGATCAGGGCCAGCGTTCTATCTGGGCTAACACAAAAACAAAACCCACTGCCTCAGGGTACTGCTGGGTACACTCTGAGGAGACATGGGGAGGAGTGGTGAAGTGAGTCACCTCCTTTCACTGTAAAACATTTCTAGATCCATAAAAGGAACTTATTAATAAGTATTAATTAGTGAATTATTATTGTTAGTGTCGGTAGTAATAGTAGCAGTAACAGTAGCAGCAGTAGCAATAGTTGCAATATAGTAGTAGTAGCAGTAGCAGTAGTGGTGGTATTAGCAGTAGTGGTAGTATTCTACTGTTAAATTAAAAAAGATTATATTTCAGCTGAATTTTTTGAATTTTCATGAGGTGCACTGATGTCTTAAACATAGAGCTAAGAGATTGAATAAATAGATGGTGATGGATTGTGAAAGTCAGTGAAACGGGCAATGAATTCCTTCCAGTGAGAGACTGTAAGAGGAGAGACATGTGAGGTTTGAAACTGTAATAAAATACATATACACTTTCCTCTGTCTTTGCCAGCTGAGCAATAAAATACATGTGTGTCTTCTTTCTCAGGACAATAATGGTTTCCATTACAAAAGAATGAAAAACAGATTTGTTCCACTGCATAATTGCATTGTATGTGTGTATATATACACACACACACACACACACACAATTTTTTTCTTTGTAACAGACAGTTGTCAGACTCACTGATTGGTATGTAAGCCATCACCTGTCCTCACCCCATTCTCCACTCTGAAAAGAATATTCTGTTCTCAGTCATTGCAGAAAAATAAAGTGAAATTGACAGTTGTGTGTTCAGTTTTCTTTTGACCTGTAGGCATGTTGGTTAAAAAACTTTTCTCATTATTTTTCTACTAGAGACAAACTCTAGGTTTTTTAAACATTCTGAGTAGTTGAGCGGCTAGCTTTATTTATTGGTCAGGGTTACATTCCCCTCAGGGGAGCAGTGCCCCCCTCATCTGCCTTCTTTAAAGACATCCGTAGAGGTTTGGACTTCACAGTGAGAGGGGTGAATCCAGTGACCCAACTTTGCGTTATCGAAAGCTCAAACTGCAGCTCTGTGGTCAGTGTCTGAGACCTGCAGAAATCTCAGAAGGAAACGCAGCAGACTCATGTCCCATACGTGTAAACGGAAGCACATGGGCTGTTAATGTATTCTGTCACCATTACATACGAAATGAGTAACGTCTGACATGCCAATGCCACAAGCACACTCATCTCCACCTGGCCTGTAAATCGCGGACAGTGGCTCGCATTGGATATAAATGCATTGTGGCAGTAGAAACACCATGTGAGAACGCTGCAAACTGTGTGAACTGGAGGAGAGAGAGAGACGGCTGGAAAATTGCCTCTATTGTAACGGACGTAGGCTTTTGTTGGCATTGTGTATCAATTAATTAGCAGACAAAATGGGCCGGTTTATTGGAAGCCAACAAAGGCAGGACCACATTACAGTACCTATTTCAATTAATTAGGAAATGTTGCTATTATTGTATTCTGTGGAAATCGGACTACAGTTGTAGATGCTGTTTTTGTGCAGATGTGCCAGTTTAGTGGACATTTATATAATGTAACATCAGTGTTTAACTTGCAGGGATACAATAAAAAAATACTGCTATGAGACAGTTAAATCCTTTGGTTTGAATGGGCCCCTAGGATAAGCATTGAGTAAACCTGATTTGGAGACCCAAAATGTATTGTAACTGTACAAACAAACATTTTGGAATGTTCGCCGGTTCCCACGCTTGTCCCCTCCCTGGCTTTCTCATCAAAGTCTGGTCTCCAGGTAAAGCAAAATTATTCAGATCTGGCTGGTGTTTTCTCTACTTGATGATAAACCCAGTGCATTCAGCTTTCAAATAAAGATGTGGAGTGTTTTTTGAAAAAGTGTGTCTCTTAAGGCCACTGATGTGGAGGGTCGGTGTTCTCAGCAGTCTTCAAAGCCCCTGCATGGGGTTTTTCTTTCAGTGTGATTGTACAGACCTGTGGGAGGAGCTACAATCTTATGTCATGTTCACTGGAGGGACCTGTGGGAGAGGAACTTCCTTGGTTCAGTTCGATTGTACAGAACTGTGGGTGGAGATATCTAGTGACTAGATTATATGTAGGTGTTCAATAATGTGTCGCTTAATGGAATTCCTTTGAATTGCAGTAGTACTTCACCCTGCTAGCATGCACATATACACTGATGGGGGTTTTTGTTCCAAACCCCACTCCATCAGCAGAGGTCTCGTCCACTGTGCATAGCACTCAAAAAGCAGTTTACGTTCTTTAGAAGGGAGAGTTTCTCCTGTTTGTGTGCTAATCGACAACACCACGGATGATTGGTCTCCCCTGGCAGGCCTGTTAATAGGATTTAAACTGTAAACATTAGGCTGGAAAATGTGACTGCAGCAACTTTAGAGGAGAGGGGAGAGGAGGGGAGGAGGAAGGAGGAGAGGGGTGGGGACCAGGGACTGGAGAGGTTGAAATTTCTGTCTGTCCTCAGGGAGTCAAAAAACACACTAAGGAGGAAGAGGAGGAGGAGGAGGTGACAAAGGGCAATGCAGCGATGTCACATACACAGTCAGCACATAAAATGAGACTAGTAAAGAGTCTGTCACAGAGCGCATTGCAGAATCTGACTGCATCCTTTTAACAGATCCAACAGAAGGAAGGGGTGAAGGTCAGTTATACAGAGACACTGCAACAGAAAATGGGCTACATTCAAGCTGAAATATAAATAAAGTTTCAGCTATGCGAGGTGGTGTACAAAAACAACATCTTGCGACACTAACATTTGCTCATGAGGGGTTAAAAATATAAAAAAATCTTTGCTGGGCTGCAGTCCTAGATCAGAGGCAGGAAATGCAGTTCCGAGCCTGGGTTGCCTTGCACCCAGACGGTTAATCTCATGGCAGCGTGTAAGTACTGCACCAAAAAAGTCTGGCTGTTGACTGGATTTGTTACTCCGAGTTAAGCACAAAGCGAAGCGCAGCTGCAGTGAAGCTGGGGTGTGGGGGTGTTTTCAGTCTCCCATCCTCACTCACTTCTCTGCGTTTCCAGAGCAAACGGGAGTTAGGAACAGCCCCATCTCTCGTAGTCATGTCATATATCGTGTTTCGAAATGCAGCACTTGAAGTCCCACAAAGAAAGACTTCACATATGAATGAAAAAGTCAGTTGTTCTTGTGAATATTTAATCTGATATTTAAAAAAATGTCTGCTTCACTGAAGGTAAAATTTTGTTGTTTTCCCTCCATAATAAAGGAAGCCCTCATCCATTATGTTCTCTCAAATGAAACCGCACAAACAGGACTCAGAGCTGTGCTGGGGGATGTGACTGTGCTTTTCTCACACAGGACTCAGAGCTGTGCTGGGGGATGTGACTGTGCTTTTCTCACACAGGACTCAGAGCTGTGCTGGGGACTGTGCTTTTCTCACACAGGACTCAGAGCTGTGCTGGGGACTGTGCTTTTCTCACACAGGACTCAGAGCTGTGCTGGGGGATGTGACTGCTTTTCTCACACAGGACTCAGAGCTGTGCTGGGGGATGTGACTGTGCTTTTCTCACACAGGACTCAGAGCTGTGCTGGGGGATGTGACTGCTTTTCTCACACAGGACTCAGAGCTGTGCTGGGGGATGTGACTGCTTTTCTCACACAGGACTCAGAGCTGTGCTGGGGGATGTGCTTTTCTCACACAGGACTCAGAGCTGTGCTGGGGGATGTGACTGTGCTTTTCTCACACAGGACTCAGAGCTGTGCTGGGGGATGTGACTGTGCTTTTCTCACACAGGACTCAGAGCTGTGCTGGGGGATGTGACTGTGCTTTTCTCACACAGGACTCAGAGCTGTGCTGGGGGATGTGACTGTGCTTTTCTCACACAGGACTCAGAGCTGTGCTGGGGGATGTGACTGTGCTTTTCTCACACAGGACTCAGAGCTGTGCTGGTGACTGTGCTTTTCTCACACAGGACTCAGAGCTGTGCTGGGGGATGTGACTGCTTTTCTCACACAGGACTCAGAGCTGTGCTGGGGGATGTGACTGTGCTTTTCTCACACAGGACTCAGAGCTGTGCTGGTGACTGTGCTTTTCTCACACAGGACTCAGAGCTGTGCTGGGGGATGTGACTGCTTTTCTCACACAGGACTCAGAGCTGTGCTGGGGGATGTGACTGTGCTTTTCTCACACAGGACTCAGAGCTGTGCTGGGGGATGTGACTGTGCTTTTCTCACACAGGACTCAGAGCTGTGCTGGGGGATGTGACTGTGCTTTTCTCACACAGGACTCAGAGCTGTGCTGGGGGATGTGACTGTGCTTTTCTCACACAGGACTCAGAGCTGTGCTGGGGGATGTGCTTTTCTCACACAGGACTCAGAGCTGTGCTGGGGGATGTGCTTTTCTCACACAGGACTCAGAGCTGTGCTGGGGGATGTGACTGTGCTTTTCTCACACAGGACTCAGAGCTGTGCTGGGGGATGTGACTGCTTTTCTCACACAGGACTCAGAGCTGTGCTGGGGGATGTGACTGTGCTTTTCTCACACAGGACTCAGAGCTGTGCTGGGGGATGTGACTGCTTTTCTCACACAGGACTCAGAGCTGTGCTGGGGGATGTGACTGCTTTTCTCACACAGGACTCAGAGCTGTGCTGGGGGATGTGACTGCTTTTCTCACACAGGACTCAGAGCTGTGCTGGGGGATGTGACTGCTTTTCTCACACAGGACTCAGAGCTGTGCTGGGGGATGTGACTGCTTTTCTCACACAGGACTCAGAGCTGTGCTGGGGGATGTGACTGCTTTTCTCACACAGGACTCAGAGCTGTGCTGGGGGATGTGCTTTTCTCACACAGGACTCAGAGCTGTGCTGGGGGATGTGACTGCTTTTCTCACACAGGACTCAGAGCTGTGCTGGTGACTGTGCTTTTCTCACACAGGACTCAGAGCTGTGCTGGGGGATGTGACTGCTTTTCTCACACAGGACTCAGAGCTGTGCTGGGGGATGTGACTGTGCTTTTCTCACACAGGACTCAGAGCTGTGCTGGGGGATGTGACTGCTTTTCTCACACAGGACTCAGAGCTGTGCTGGGGGATGTGACTGTGCTTTTCTCACACAGGACTCAGAGCTGTGCTGGTGACTGTGCTTTTCTCACACAGGACTCAGAGCTGTGCTGGGGGGATGTGACTGCTTTTCTCACACAGGACTCAGAGCTGTGCTGGGGGATGTGACTGTGCTTTTCTCACACAGGACTCAGAGCTGTGCTGGGGATGTGACTGCTTTTCTCACACAGGACTCAGAGCTGTGCTGGGGGATGTGACTGTGCTTTTCTCACACAGGACTCAGAGCTGTGCTGGGGGATGTGACTGCTTTTCTCACACAGGACTCAGAGCTGTGCTGGGGGATGTGACTGTGCTTTTCTCACACAGGACTCAGAGCTGTGCTGGGGACTGTGCTTTTCTCACACAGGACTCAGAGCTGTGCTGGGGGATGTGACTGTGCTTTTCTCACACAGGACTCAGAGCTGTGCTGGGGACTGTGCTTTTCTCACACAGGACTCAGAGCTGTGCTGGGGACTGTGCTTTTCTCACACAGGACTCAGAGCTGTGCTGGGGGATGTGACTGTGCTTTTCTCACACAGGACTCAGAGCTGTGCTGGGGACTGTGCTTTTCTCACACAGGACTCAGAGCTGTGCTGGGGGATGTGCTTTTCTCACACAGGACTCAGAGCTGTGCTGGGGACTGTGCTTTTCTCACACAGGACTCAGAGCTGTGCTGGTGACTGTGCTTTTCTCACACAGGACTCAGAGCTGTGCTGGGGGATGTGACTGTGCTTTTCTCACACAGGACTCAGAGCTGTGCTGGGGGATGTGACTGCTTTTCTCACACAGGACTCAGAGCTGTGCTGGGGGATGTGACTGCTTTTCTCACACAGGACTCAGAGCTGTGCTGGGGGATGTGACTGTGCTTTTCTCACACAGGACTCAGAGCTGTGCTGGGGGATGTGACTGCTTTTCTCACACAGGACTCAGAGCTGTGCTGGGGGATGTGACTGCTTTTCTCACACAGGACTCAGAGCTGTGCTGGGGGGTGTGACTGTGCTTTTCTCACACAGGACTCAGAGCTGTGCTGGGGGATGTGACTGCTTTTCTCACACAGGACTCAGAGCTGTGCTGGGGGATGTGACTGCTTTTCTCACACAGGACTCAGAGCTGTGCTGGGGGATGTGACTTGCTTTTCTCACACAGGACTCAGAGCTGTGCTGGGGGATGTGACTTGCTTTTCTCACACAGGACTCAGAGCTGTGCTGGGGGATGTGACTGCTTTTCTCACACAGGACTCAGAGCTGTGCTGGGGACTGTGCTTTTCTCACACAGGACTCAGAGCTGTGCTGGGGGATGTGACTGCTTTTCTCACACAGGACTCAGAGCTGTGCTGGGGGATGTGACTGCTTTTCTCACACAGGACTCAGAGCTGTGCTGGGGGATGTGACTGCTTTTCTCACACAGGACTCAGAGCTGTGCTGGGGGATGTGACTGTGCTTTTCTC
>NC_050590.1:1411028-1483528 GCF_013368585.1 Megalops cyprinoides
GTGCAACACAGTCTCCAGGCTGACATAAATGCTACTGAATCACTCTAACGTGGTTAACTATTCGAGCCTGTAAAATTTCCACTGTGTGTCTCTCTGATTTTATGTTCATGGATTGAAAGCATGAGACTCTGTAGGGTCTCTCTCTCTGTCTGCTCTGTAGGGTTGATTTGGCTGTGTTATAATGATGGTTATTGATACTTGTACGTTACTTGTACGTATAGTTATGTGTAGGCCCCCGTGTGCATACTCACCGGAAGCTCTAAGGAGGCGGTTGATGCAACAGTGATTTTTATGACCTCTTATAGGTCAGTTTACTGTCTTACTATACACACACACGCACGTGTGTGTGTGTGTGTGTGTGTGTGTGTGTTTACGAGACCTCAGAGACCCAGGCACTAACCGTGACAGGAAGATTCACCAGAGGGCTCTGTGGTTGGCCCTGTGGGAAGTGACCCCATAACCACTATGATCGGGGTGAGAGCCCTGTGTGAGCTCTCCCTCCCCACTCATGCACTTCCTTTTAACCCTTTGAGCTGAGATAGCAGTGTGGGGGGGGGGGGGGGGGGGGGGAGATAGCAGTGTGGGGTGACACACAGTGCTGCCAATTACATGACTGTAAAATATTATCTCTGTAGCAGCCTCTCATTATCATTGTGAAAACAAAAAGACCAATATTTCCTTTTCAAAAGGTAGATTTGAAATGTACACAATCATTGTAACCAGTTAAGCTGTATGGAGTCCATAAAGTGGAACCTTAGTGCAACTAGTCTGTGTTTCCCAGGGGAGGACTGATCACTGTGTCCTCTTCTGCAGCTGCTTCGAGGACGATGAGCCTCCCTGTGCAGAGGAGATCGAGTACCTGAACGACAACTACCTTCGCCACAGCAGCGACGAGCTGGACGCCGAGGTGGACGGGAATGTATCCAGCTCTGAGGAAGATGAGGATGAGGAAGAGGAAGAGGAGGCGGAAGAGGAAGAACAACCCAGGAACGGCCTGCAACATTCTGACAGGAAGTCCCGCCTCATCACGGGGGTGACACATAAAGACTGTGTAAATGCTGTGAGCCTGAGGAGGAACCCGTGCAATGGTGTGGACACGACCAACGGGCAGTACCTCAGCTAGTGACTGCATCCGTACTTCTGGTCACATGGTTAGGAGCCAATCAGAATCTATTTTTTTGTGGCATTAGATGTTTGAATGGTGAATGCACCCACTCATTATTGCACACATACATTATCAGAATTTTAGTCTTTGCACCCGAGTCTAGAGCTTTACATTTCTTTAAGAAATGAATGCTGTCAAGCTCAAAATATACATTCTTTAATAGACCCATTTTTAGTGGCCTTTTCAGGTATGTAGAATGTGTATGGCATAAACACACTGAGATTAATACACTCTGCTATTTTACTGTAGATCACATTGTATTGATCTTTACAATAAACTTCAGAATGCAGTTCAACTCATAATGGTATGCATTTGTACTTTGTTTTTACAAAAAACTATTCCATTGTTGCTGCTCACTCCATATACCACTGTTACAGAAAACATATGTCCATCTTTTAAAAGTGAAATGGTGATTGTTTGAAGGGATCCTCTGCGAGAGCTGGGCAGGTGATGAGCAGACAGGGGAGGGTTGGTTCCATTAAAGCATTAAAGTGGCAGTGGTGGCTGGTGTGCCCCATATAAGTGAAGCAGGGAACCTTATTACATAGCAGTCTGGAACCTGTGTTTGTGACACCCAATGCCCCTTTTCACACGGCTAAACCATTAGCATCTCACTCCTGTTCATGTGATTAAGTCTAACTTGGTTTTTGAAAAACCACTTTTGTTAAAATTACAAATAAAAGTAAAAATATCTAATATTTTTATAATCAAAATAAATGAATGTAATTTAATTTAAATTACAATTTAAATGCATTCATTCCATTTATCACTTAAATGATTTAAGGAAAAGCATCGTGATGTTGCAGCATCTCTCGCAATTAATAAATATGGAATCGACCGCTAATTGGGGCTTGGCATTTAAGATTATGAACCGTGAGAAACAGTAAATCCAGGCCGATGCCCGTGGTGAGTGTAAAGAGAAAGTCTCCACCCTTGTTCTGGCCCTCAGGGACACCGGTGATGAGAGTTATCCTGCAGTGTCCCTGTTGATGGCCATGATGCTGTGTGATCCCAGTGGAAAAAATACAAGAAAACGACATAGACAGCTGCCGCCAGCCTCTCTCACATCACATCACGCCGCACGGTAATGCGTCTCGGGACACTCTGTATGGTGATAAGCGTATTGAAAATGAATCACTGTGTTCTTCTGGCGTGGATATGACAAACACTCCCGCCGTGACATCATTGTAATGCAAGTGTGAGCAATCTGAAGCCAGCTGATTGGTACAACCGATTACTCTTGTCAGAATTATTTTGTTGACGCCTTTTACAGTGAAAGCAGTGAGGGATGGTCTGGTCTGTATGTCACTCTCATGGACAGAAATGTCCCATCATGACTGATTCAGCGCTTTCCCATGTTGCAGCGGCCACTTCAGTCTGTCCGAGCTCAGCATCTGCCACTGTGCGCCTGACACACAGGAAGGAGAGGCAGAAAGTGACCATTAAGAGCTTTTCCTCTTTTTAATAAATTCTCACAGCAGCCTGGATCCACAGTGTGATCCTCTCTCGGCTGTGATGAATAAATGAGTTCTGCAGCCGGCTCCTTTTTAAAGGGAAGTCTGTTGTTTTATTGATTCAAACAGGCGAGTGTTCCAGAGAGTGAGCACTGTGACGCAGGGATCTGTACAGTGGAAGCATCAGTCAGCTTGGATCAGTGAAACAGCAGTGCTTTTGGCCTGAAGCAATGTGCAGGAGCTGGGTTTATTCATACTAAAGTGTGTATCCTCTGATTCCCAGATCTATGCATGCCGTGCTCGTTAGCCAGTCTGTGCTGAAAGCCGGGAGGCTGTTTGGATGTAGAGGCTTTCAGGAGCTCACCATGATGTGAACACCACCTGTAGCTCTTCCTGGATCAATCTCAATGCCTTACTTCCTGTAGCTTTTCCTGTGTAATGTCTTCCTGTATCACTCTCAGGGTATCTCTCCTTGTAGTGCTGTCAGTGTCTCTTTCTCCCTGTATGTTCCTGTTTACTCCTAACTCAGGTGCTTTTTTTGTGGCTCTCATCTGTTTAGCATGTTGTTAATGCTGCCGCAGCAATGTCCACCACTTACAGTGGCCAACAGGAGCCAGTGCCGTCGGGTGGGCATCTCTGTTACCAGCCAATCCACTTCTCTCTTCCCTGTGGCACACAGTTTCTCACTACACCACCACAGACACAGACCCATCCCAAGACTTATCCCAAGTACATTCACTGTCAGACCACAGACACCCCTTGTCAGATCATTGTCAAATCATTGTCCTCGTAAAGAGGCAAAAATTTGGCCATAAGGAGCAGTCACAAAATCTAATTTAAAGAAAATCCATCTGAAAATAACAGAAATACAAAAAATTAAAGTAAAATGGTTTGATGAAGATTGTAAAATTGTAATAAAAAAAAAATGAGACACTTATTTAATCAAAAGCACAGAGGTCCTGATAACCCAGATTTACACCAGAGACACTGTGAAACACAAAAGTAAAAATGCTCAAAAAACAAAACAAAAGCCAAAGCAAGAGACACGAACACATCAATGTGGAATTCAATGAAACTGGAGAGTCATTAAACCAAGACCATTTCTGGGAAATCTGAAATAAAGAACAGAAAAAAAGGAAAATAAATCAGTGAAAAACTAAAAACTTGTCCTGTATTAAGGACAATCAGAACCTGCTAAACAATCCAATTAGCACTGAGGAGTGACATGACTCAAGGCCCTCAGATCCAGTAAAGCATGACCATTAGACCAGAGGTGCTGAAATACAGTTCTGAGCTGCAATTGGCTCCACTCAAACTCTTCAATCTCTTGCTAAAAGCTGGATATTTTCTGGAATCAAGGGCTAATATCACCAATATATAAAAGTAGAGTTAGTACAGACAAATTAAACCCCAACAGTAACCGAGGCATCTGAATGAATACCCGGCTACCGGCCCTTCTTATCAAACACAATGTCTTGAGTACATTATATTACATTACATTACCGCCATTTAGCTGAAGCTCTTATCCAGAGAAACTTACATCAGTTACAGTTTTTTCACAATGATATCTGTATATACAGCCAGATATTTACTGAGGCAATTGTGGGTTAAGTACCTTGCCCAGGGAAGCAGTGCCCCAGCTAGGAATTGAACCGGCAATCTTTTGGTTACAAGACCTTACAAGACCTTCTTAACCACTATGCTACACTGCCGCCCTGACTGCCGAGTAAGAGTCAGATTGGCTTTCTCCCAAACCACCATACATTTGACCATATTTACACCCTACACACTCTAATAAACAAATACAGTGGAAACTGCTTATAGTGATCACGGTTATAGTGATCAACCACTTATACGGAATAATTCCTATACAAATACTGTTTAAATAATTTGCTTATCGTAATGAAGTAGCCATCTTACAGTGTTCATTTTGGGTCTTTTTATACATGACAACATGTATAATGAACTGATTTCAAACTCTGCTACCAGTTCGGCATTGATAGCCTACAGTTTATTTTCAGTTCTGTTAAAATTTGAGAAACCCCGGCCAAGCCGTGTTTTAGCCTGTATTTACACTACTGACGTTACTGTATTTTGTAAACCGCACAATATTGTTACGTTTTAGGCTATAGCCTAATTATAATTTGAACTACAATAAGCTATATTTTATATACAGTACTGTACTGTATTACAGTGTATTTGAATTATACACAGTTCAGTAATTTAATTTGTATAGTACTGTAATTTGAAAAGCATTTGAAACAGCTGTACTGTATTTTGAAAGAGTCAATAAAATTCAGTAAATAGTGATGCTGTCCGTTTCATTACTTTATATTCATGTAATACATATACAAATGTCAATTAGATGGTAATCTGCATGAGAAATAAAGAAGAGAAAAAAAAAATCGGTTAAAATGATCATCCGCTTATAGTGATCGATTTCACCCGGACAGATGTGATCACTTTAAGCGGTTTCCACTGTATGTCTACCAAACAAATAAGAGAAAATAGTCACTTGCTTTGTAGATTTTACAAAGCATTTGTTTCAATTTGGCATGCAGGTTTATTTCTGAAAATTCTTCAGAATAGGGGGTAAAGTATATGACACCATAAAATCAGTATACTCAGAAAATAAGTGTAAGAATTGGAAATAAACCAACAGATTTCTTTACACAAGGGCATGGAGAGAGACAAGGTTACAGCTTGAGTCTATTCATCATCTGCATCAATGACCTGGCCGTGATGCTGGAGGCGTCTGCAGCTCCTGGACTCTCTCTGCATGACACTGCATCACACTCCCGCCCTGTGCAGATGCCCAGGTCCTTCTGTCACCCACAGAAAAAGGGCTTCAGCAGCACCTGGCTCTGCTGGAGCAGTACTGCCACACCTGGGCCCTGACAGTTAAGATAAGTAAGACCAGAGTATTGATACCTCAGAAAAAAAGCCAGATCTCAGGTAAATAAATACCATTTAACTCTGGGAAACACTACCCTAGAGCGTACCTCCAGCTACCTAGGAATGATTATCAGTGCCTCAGGGAAGTTTGTCCTGGCACTGAATGCACTAAAGGAGAAAGCACACAGGGCATTTTATACCATAATGGGGAGGCTCTACAAATTAAATGCAAATAAAATTTGGCCAAAAAGTGTCATTGAGCAAAATGCTATTATGGCACTGAGGTGTGGGGTCTGATCACAAAACAGGATCACATTAATTGGGATGAACACTTTACTGAAACCCTGAATATAGAACACTGCAACATATTGAAATTACAAAGAAAAACTTCAAACAATGCATGCAGGGCAGAATTAGGTACGGTTTGTTTTATACCCACTGGTTAAAAAATTCAGAAAAGAGCACTGAATTTCTGGACCCACTTAAAACAGTGATCCAAACTCCATCATAAAGCCCTGAAATACAGAGGGCTGAACCCAGAAAAGAGTCCCGAAGATCACTGAACAAGCCAACACCACCATCAGGCAGCTTCAGAAGAGCACCCAAATAACAATTCCAATTAGAGAACATATTATAAAATGCTTCAGACATGCTTATCTGGAACATTGGGAAACACAAAATAAAATGGAACTGAGATCATACCCTGGCAGCGTGTCTCACCACAGCCCCAGCTGAGGGACAGTGAGTTCCCTATAAAACAGCAAGAATAATAACTTGAAATTTTAATCATAAGAAATGAATAATTAATTAATTAATAATTATTTAATCATAATAAATTAATAATGATTAACATTACCCCAGTTCTAAGGATCGTCTTCACCTATACCTTCCACAAAGAGCCCTTCGTTCCCAAAATGCCAGACTTCTCATCATTCCAAGAGTGGGCAAAACTTCTCTTGGCGGTAGAGCAAAACATATCTGTACAGTAAATCCTTCATCTGAGGGACATGGCCTGGTGCTGGCGTGGATCATAGAGTCTTTGATGGACTAAGTGGTCATTGCTGTCACTTTATCATGGTGTGAACTCTGTGCCGTGATCTGGTGTTGACTGCCTTAGGGTTGCCCTCATGATTATGCCGTTCCCTTCCCTCCTGTCCCCTAGGTATGCTGCCATAATGTTAGTCTACCGGGGTCTTTCCTTGTTGCACACTGGCATCTTTTTCCCTGCCCCTCCTCTCCTGCCTCTCTGCTGTACATTCCTGCCATTCTTATCGTCCACTAATCAATGTTTTTCAACTTTGTTTTCCTCACTCGGCTCCGGGCTCCTGCCTGGGGCTGTAAATCAAGCACCACTTTGGGACCCCTAGCTCAGCTTCCTCGCTGTCATTTCTGTGGAGCCCTCCATGTACCAAGAGCTGGTTATGCTCAAGGTTTCTTCCTATTAGTCAGGGAGTTTTTCCTTGCCACTGTCGCCTTTGGCTTGCTCTGAGGGGGTATCAGGCCTGAATACCAATGTAAAGCTGCTTTGTGACAACTCATGTTGAGAAAAGGCGCTATATAAATAAACTGAATTGAAATTGAATTAATAATTTATTGTTATTTATTTATTATTTATTTATTGTTTGTCTTGGTGCTTTGGCAACACGGTGATTGTCTGTTCTACCAATAAAGCACCTTTGAATTGAAAATTAAAAATAGAAATTAGAAAGAGAGGAGAGAGAGAGCAGAGAGCAGAGAGAGGGAGAGAGAGAGAGAGAGAGAGAGAAAAAGTGAGAGAGAGAGCAGAGACAGAGACAGAGAGAGACAGAGTTAGAGAGAGAGCAGAGAGCAGAGAGAGAGAGAGAGAAAGACAGAGACAGAGACCTTCTGCCAGAGATTAGGAGCTTCCTCTGACAGGTGCAAACATGTAGGCAGCCCCTCAGCCTTCATCTTCCCTCTCCCCCACCTCTGCACCCCTGCTCCGGCAAACACATCTACCTGAGTGTGAAATTTGAAAGAGTTGACTGTACAGTGCCACCGAGCACAGAAACGAATGTCACCATATTAACTGCACTTCCTGCAGTGGTCTGACCTTAATCCACCACAGACTCACCTGTCAGGCTGCTATCTGGCAGCCTGCAGAGGTACAGTTCTTACATGATTAACCCTTTAGGGTATTACCCTAGCCCTTTAGCACTAGCTGCTCGAATATAGTCCAGTTTGTTACTCTTTAGATCTCACTGTGTGGCATTCTGATGAGACCTGATATCCTCTGTGTGTCCTGGTCATGTGACTGACGGGCCTGTGAAACTGAGTGTGGGGTCGAAGACAGCCTCCCGCTCCTGCACCTGCTCTTGTCCTCCATTAATAAGCCCTGTCTGAGCGGAGTCGGTGCAGACGTTCGGCGCGGCACGGCTGTGCTCTGACCCCCTGCCGTGTCTCGCGTGCGGCCCCGGGAAGGTGCACAGCGTCTGCCTCTGATCTCCGTCCCCTCCGACAGATAGCTGCTGTAATTAGGGCCCGGAGCGTGGTGGCTTCCTCATCCGAATGCACTGGGGGCACCGGGCAGGGAGCACACTTTAATTAGCATCTCATTCTGACCTGTCAGCCCCCCCCCCCACTCCGCCAGAGCAGATCAGTCTGCCTTCACTGCCCAAGACAACGCCGCCCCCCCCCCCCCCCCCCCGGAGGTTGCCCCGGAGACCGCTTCAGCAGGACTGCAGCCGCTACATTCAGGTACTCTGTGCCGGGACCTGTGAATGAGACCGCGCCGTTGCCCAGCGATCGCCTTTTTCCCCAACATTCCACACAACCCAGTGCAGCCCTAAAGAGGGGATGAGTGTTCCCCTTGCAGTTCATTTGGAGCGGTGTTCAGGTGAACGAGCTCCACCCCTTCACACGCTGAGCTTTCACGCCACTGGGTGGGTCTGCGGCTCTCTTTAATCACTGACAGAATTATGTTTTTATCCACAGCAGCATAAACAGAATAATACCAACATTGATTATTGGTGAACTGTGCACACCGGAGTGGCTCGCAAATCTAAGCTTCCATTGGCTGTTGAGGAGTGGCGTGTCCCTGAAAAATTGTACAAAGCACCTTTGCCTTTATTTTTAATGAATTAATTTTCCGCACCATCTAGTAATTAACAAATACATGTTTTCTAAAAGTGCTCGCAGACTTATTAATAATTACATCTGGCATACAATTCAGCCATGTTTAATTGTGACCATGACCAAGTGCTGATAAGTCATTACATTTTTTATTGTATACTGTGAGGTAATTAATGTGTAGCATGGTTTACAGCAGGCCAGTGTGTAACTGGTTCCATGCCTCTGATGTTTCAGATCACGTGGATGTTCTTTCAGAACAGAATCCTCTCTAACCTGTAGTATTTGCAGTGTTTGTTTCACATTCAGATTACAATCCAATTAAACAACTCTAAATGTAGGATGTGGGATTAATTCACGCAGTAGAAAAAGGTTGATGTGGCTCATTATATCCCTTTCCCACTGTAGAGTTGGAACCAGGCTGGCTCATTATACCCCTTTCCCACTGTAGAGCTGGAACCAGCCTGGCTCGTTATACCCCTTTCCCACTGTAGAGCTGGAACCAGCCTGGCTCGTTATACCCCTTTCCCACTGTAGAGCTGGAACCAGGCTGGATCATTATATCCCTTTCCCACTGTAGAGTTGGTACCAGGCTGGATCATTATACCCCTTTCCCACTGTAGAGCTGGAACCAGGCTGGCTCATTATACCCCTTTCCCACTGTAGAGCTGGAACCAGGCTAGCTCATTATACCCCTTTCCCACTGTAGAGCTGGAACCAGGCTGGCTCAGATTGCTCAGGTTCTGGGTCATTTTTCCCTCATCTACCATTACTGGAGCTGGTGTACAAATGGGCTCTGGAAAATCAAATCAAAACAACCAGGTAGATTAGAGTATTGATTTTCTTCCCAGAAAACTGCAGTCTTGGACTGCAGCGGACACAGTCAGACAGCAGTCAGCCAGGTGCCAGGTCCTGGGTGATGCAGTGGAAAAGGGGTTAAAAAAGACAACTGTGTAAAACTTCAGACTTTCCCAGAAGGCCTGTCTCCAATCTAAACTGCACGTGGGCCATTTGAAAAACAATAAATCTGTGCTAACCAAAGGATGTCCTGAGGTAGTCTCAGAAAGCAATATTCAATAAATTCATCTTCAGCCCTGCTAGCAGCAAATCAGGATGGATTTCTGTATTCAGGCCACTCTGTTTTTACAATGGTCTTTTTTTAGGCGTAACACATTCATCCTTTGATCTAATGAACGTATTAAGGAGCACATTAAAGTACAGGCTCATAAATTCCCCCTTTCTCTTGTGTAACTCCTCTCTTCACAGTGATGAGAATCCAGTGGTGGGGACTCTGACTATTTAATCATTTTCTCCTGCAGTCTATCAGTCCAATTTGCTTTAATACAGGTGTCAGTTACATAACTTCAGACTGAAAAGAAATTTACAGCATAATGTAAAACTAAACACAGGGAGGGTTGCAATAAAATCTGACTGTGAACTAAAGTGTAACTGAGATTTATATGTGTGTATCCAAAGATAAAGGCATACTAGGTATAATTTTCTGTGGCACCCAAATTCAGTTTTAGATCTAAGGTTTAATCAGATTTAAAGAGATTTAAAAAACGTGCTTTCACTGTTTATCAGCTGTGATCAGCCATTCAGTGAAAGCTATCCTGGGTTCTCAAGTTACTTAATTTGACCATACAACCCAAACCATATTGAATAAGACTAAAAGTGCAAAGAGGAAGCATGCAGACACTTAATTATCAAAAACCTTCCTCAGTGCTGACCAGGTCTGACACAGGTATCACATCACTAAGGTCCCAGGTGTGAAGGTTGCAGGGTCAGTTCCCAGGTTGGCTGTTGCACCATTGAATTAGATGTAAGGTGCATAGTCTTCAGTAAATATCCAGCTGCATGAATACTGTAATACATATATAGTATATGTATATTATATGAAGTATGTTATTTAGGGGCCCTGCATCAGTTGTTTCTACCAATCAAATCTATAAAATGCATTTTTAAAGTCCAACAGTATCCCAGTCTTCCATGTTGTTGTCTCTGTTTTTGGAGTGTCACTTTGATGCAAATGAGATATTTGAATTCTAACTTTAAAGGAACCTCAGTATAACACACAACATGCTTTTCTGTCTGAAATAAGATCTCTCTAAACCTCAGCACAACCAGGAGAGACCTTTATTCCTGTACAGTAGGAAAACTCTCTGCACCGTCTGTTTTCACATCTTTGAGATACTTGTGCTAAATTCACTGCATATGTTATTCTATTTAGTGTATAATGCAGAATAGTCCTGACTGAATGACAACTAGACATACAGCACAAGCATATGGTACTCATTCAAAATGTATGACTTACAAATGCAGAGATTACAATCTTCAAGCACTGCTTCTAACATGCCCAGGTTTTTTCCAGGAGACAATCAGCTTTATGCTCAGCCCTGCTCAGCACGAGAGCAAGTGCATCAGCACAGCCCTCCAAAGGTTTGGAGTGCCAAAGAGAGGCATGGTGAGATATCAGAGAGTTACAGCGTGGAAAAGCAGTCACTCTTCAGCCCCAGATAATACAGCAATCATACCCAGGCGCAGACCACTGCAGGGCCTTACAGAGGGGGAATTAATGTGGAATTCATCTGGATCAGTGTGGGCGGCAGTGTGGCACACTGCTAATGAGTAGGGATTGTCACCGAAAGGTTGCTGGTTTGATCCCCCACTGGAGCACTGCTGTTGTGCCTTTGGGTGAGGTACTTACCCCAGAGTTGCTTCAGTAAATATGCTACTGTATAAGTGGAAAACATGTAAAAAGTGTAACCTATGTAAGTCACACTGCATGAGTGTGTTTGGTGAATAACAATAATGTAATGTGATTCAGAAAGTCAGAGGGAAACAAAAGAAAACACAAAAAGCTAATTTAAAGAAGTGTCATGCATCTTTGGTAAAGGCTATTAAGGTTTTGGGGGTCAGGGTGGGGGAGGAACAAGCAGTACATGTTTGTTGTGCGCCTAGTTAGCCAATGGCATCGCAGTGGAGATGAGACAGAGAGAATCATATAGATGAGAAGTATGAGGCAGCTGCTTCAATCACGCGTGCACTGTCTGACCAGAGACGAGGAAGGAATTCATTTTCACACAAACCGTAATCCCATAATCCCCACGCACTCGAGTCGTTATTCCTCCCTCAGATCCTCCCTCCTTTTTTTCTGGAATAACAAAGTCCATCACAGCTTTCATTAGAACCTTTTTTCTAACATCCTTTTGTCCCACACCTTCTCACCTGACCAGAGTTACAAAACCCGATGGGGAGGAAGCAACATCAGTCCAGATTGTGAGAGATCTGGACCCCCTACCATGTTTCGGCTCTGTTTCCTTTTAAAGGTGTTAGATTCGACAGGGTTTTAAAAGTCTCTGTGCCACATTTGTAGACAGCAAGGCACAATTTTACCACCAATTTTCTCTCATATACTCTAGCAGATCTGAATTTTACTTTGTATTTAACTCAAACACCTTTGACTGGTCTAACTAATGAATTCCCTCAAATGAACAATTTGCCCCCTTGAAATATTAAATCATACCTTGAAAATGACCATTTCAGCCTCACACTTACTAAATAATATTGGCAAATTAATTACTCAAACCCTCAAATGAGTCATTTGAACCTGCAAATTAATAAACTGGAAGGATGCCAACGGCCGGTGGTGAGTGGAGACTCAAATGAGCTGGAGACTCAAGAGGAAGTGATCAGTGCTGTGTTAAAGCAGGAAGGCTGGCCTGCTCCTGTCCACTCTCACAGAAACTCACAGTGAGACCGGAGGCCGTCAGATGTATGATGCAGTTGTATGAAGGACGTACCATACCATACTATTTTAACTGACTTTTACCCTCACACAATTCTCTGATAGTCACTGACGCTAGAACACAGCCTTCCCCTGCCTTGACTTAGACAGCTAAGATATGAAACGATGCTTCAGTCTTTCTCTGGACCACACATTGGACTGGGATGAGTGTGCCCAGGTGAAGGTTGGAATAGTGACCTGTGAGCAAATGACAAAATGAATTACAGAGTTTCAGTTAAGATATTTTGCTTCTTCTTTTTGATATGTACAGTATGTCAGGCAGCAATTACAGAATATATAATTGAAAAAGCTTGAAAAAGGCAACCTACTGTTATTCATATTTCTTCTTCTTCTTGTTCCATCCCATTTTTTCCTGAATTCCTGCTACAGGAATATTAGTGCTGTCAGCGTTTAATTGCGAAACGGCAAATTTCGTTTTAACCCTTTCGCGTGTACGGTGACACCGGTGTGATTAGCCGTTTAGCGCATATGCTAAAACTGGTGCGATTAGAACACTAGATTGGAGAATTTCTAGATAATTTTAGCTTTGAGGAAACAGCGATTTAACTATAAAAATATAGCAAATGCTAACTGAAATCTCTAAGAAACTTAATAAAGCAAATGAAAACATAACGAACCATATAAGGTAACATGCGTGGTAGTACATAACATAACAAATAAGTTACATGCGAAAGGGTTAAAACGAAATTTGCCATTCAGCACATCTGCGTCTGCCACGCCTTTCAGTAATTCAGCCAGGTAAATATCCGCGCTGGAATTACAGAAGGAAGTCAAACTTGATAATATGATTAATTTGCGTTAAAACATTGATGTGTTAAAGTTTCATGATTAATCGCAAACAAGCATTAACACGTTAACTTTGACAGCCCTAATATATATATATATATATATATATATATGAAATGAAAAACTATATATATATATATATATATATAGATAGTTTTTTCATTGAAACATTGGGTAAACATGAGTAGACTGTTAGTCTGACATTCTAACATATGCAGCTGATGTCACAATGGGCCTGCTACAGTAGCCACAGATGTGCCATGGATGTGATGTGTGATTAAGTTCAGTTCATTTTCCCAGATGAAGCTCTCGATGATAGATGTGATGCCAATGTGTGATAAGGATCAGGCAGCAATGACTGGGCAGGTAACCTGGAAAACACACACACACACACACACACACACACAGATTCAAATAGCGACACTCTCTGACAAACTTTCATTTCTGGCAGCAACCTGGGTGCCATGAGAATCCATCCATAACTTTAACACTTTATCACGAAATAACTGTCCAAAATAACCTTCTTCAGGCTATTGACCCTTTGGTTTTGGTTTAGTTTCCCCAGAAAAAAATGTTTAAAGGGGGGAAAAATGTAGCAAAATCTTGATTATCTGGAAAATAAATGAAGCCACAGTTAATCATGTTGGTTCACCCTCAGATGCCCCTCCAGCAGGGGAAATCAATGATGTCTGAATCCAGTCATTTGGTGTTATTTATGACTTATCTCCAGCGTGGTAATTGCTCTTTGTTGGGTGCAGGAGGAAGGGGGAGCCGGTCACCCTGATATTGCAGCCGCTCGTTTGGGTCATAACTGTGGCGGGCTGTCAGTCCTGGGCCATATTCATTTATTCACCATCATGTTTTTGCACACCGGCGTTCCGGCGTTCCAGGGGGAAGGTGACGCGGGGTCGAGCCTGGCAAGGCTGACGTCTGACTGAAGCATATCACCGTCTGAGCTCTCCTTGCGGGTCCCAGCTGAAACGCCCCGCTTTCAGCAGCACTGGGGGCTAATCTGAGCATGTGCTGGTGTGTGTAGCTCATTCATTATATCACGCCCAGCTCACCGTCTCCAAGAGATCAGTGCCTGGGGCAGGTTAATGGGTCAGTCACTGGGTTTGTAACTACAGGCGCAGGTTTGATTTCCAGCCATATAAATACATAATGGCATTTCTCTGTCTGGCCTCCACACTAGCCATCTGTCGATAGCTCTGACACTGTTGCTCATTCAACTTGGATGGATACACTTGTGTTCTCTTGCGCTGGAAGTCACTCTGGATAAGAGAATCTGATAAATAAATGTAATGTGATATAATCACAATGTGTGCACTTCTGAGACTCCTACTGCACAATAGCTATCACTGGGACAGAGGGAAAATGTTTTCTCAAATCTTGCCACATATTTGATAAAAAGTGTAGTTTAAATTTTTATTAAAAATCTCAAAACAAGCAAACAAACAATTTTCAATATTAATTTTACTTCCTGTATGCAAATTTGTTATGGGTGCACTTGGGAAATGCTGTCTCCACTTCAGGAAGGATAGCAGAAACCTTTTCTGTTTTTACTTCAGCTTTTTTGGGTTGTTTGTAATATTTTTTGACGATGTTGACAGGACACATCAGTGGAATGTTTACACATGAATGAAGTTAATCTCCTTGATTTGCTTAATCACAGGCGGGCTCGGTGGATGGTCTGGGCCTTCAGCCATAGCTCGCTTGCCCTGCTTGCCTGAGATAGCCAAGCTAACGCTGCATTCGCCTTGTGCGTCATGCTTTAGACCCTCTCCTGGTTTCATTTGCGAGTCAGATTCATTATTCTAATTATCCATCTCAGCCAATTTCCGTCTCTGCCCAACACACAGATTACCCTGTAGCCCTGTCCACAGCATATTGACTCCCCCCGCTCAAATTTCCTGTATCAGAATTCCATTACCACATGGAAAAGGGCTTTCTCTCTAATTAAGATTTAATCAGAATCAAGTCTGGTTGCGATCACACGGTTTTGTTTCATTTCAGGCTTTGCTATTGATTTTTGATGACCAGTTAGCTAGCCTTAGTTAATTAAAATCAACAAGAATGGAAGCTTTCTGACTTGCATTGCCAAAAAGCATTAGGCTTAAAAAGGCTTGAAAAGGCTTAAAAAAGCTTTTGCTTAAAAATCATAACCCAGCCAGATAAATCGATTCTGTCAGTCTTTTTAGACTCAGAATTATGTTGTAGGGATTGTACAGTTTGTACACGTTTAAATATTTTACCTGGTTACTTGGTTTTCTTGGTAGCAACCCTAAGCATTCTTACAGTATAAAAACTAGGGGCCGTATTCTCCCATTCGCGTGTATGTCCATTTTTGCACGTCTCCAGTTACGCGCATTTCTGTTACGCGTATTCTCCCTTACGCGCTCCGATCGCGCCCACAGCGCTTAACTTCAGAATGAAGGCGGGCTCATGAAAGAGACGTGATTTATTTAAAATAGAAGTAGACTGACAAAATGCATGTTCCAATGTCCACGCTTGAACTCATGCTGAGTAGCCTGTTATTAAAAATTCATTATTAAAAATTCAGCCACCCTCTGAAACGACCCGGATGCAAGAACAGACAGAGCACTGGTGATTTTGATGAGGCCCGCAGTTATGTGAATGCGGGTGATTACTGTGGCTGGAAAGCTGTTTGTCCAGGAGTCTGCACAGGTGGATGACGGCTTCACGGTCGAGACGAAATCGCTGGATGAACTGCGTGTCAGTGAGCCCCAATATATCCAGACAAGGTCAGAGTACTCGTGGCCATCTTCTTTGCGCTTGGCGAGCTCTTCTCCATCTTTCCCACTCCCTCAGGAGCATAAACAAATGCAGAGCAGGCATTTTGGTTTAGGATTGTTAAGGCATACTAGAAGATTGGTCCTATTTATACTCATCTTAATTGATATTTCTGTTTTATTCTAATAGAACTAATTATTTACCAGGCTTGTTCACAACACCAAACGATGTAAAACGTTTTTTTTTTTTGTGTTTAACAATGTGACATAGGGCTACAAGAAATGTTATTGTAGTTTAATGACACACAAATATCGTAAATTTTGAACTTTATTTGTACATGTATAATAATGTTAAAAGTAGGCCTACCGTCAGCTTAAAAGGCAATATGGTGTTTCGCCAGGTAGTGGCGCTTGACTTACTACAGCCCTCAGAAGCGCGTAGCTGAAAAGTGTGTAAGTCAAGGGCAGAATACGCGTAAATGGGGTTTACATAAAAAACACCCAGATTTTGGGGTTGCTCCACCCAAAGTGCGTAAATGCTTTCATGGCACGCAAATCACAGACTTAAGCCAAGGAGAGAAAACGCGTAGGCTAAAAAGTGCGTAGCTGTGCGCTTTTTTTGACTTACGCACATGGGAGAATACGGCCCTATGTGCAGTACATGACAGACTGACATATGGTCTGGTATGACATAATCCTGGTATATTTCTCTGAATTTAGACATCTTTGAAAGAGTGAAAAACATTTCATCGCCAGCTGCTTCCACTGCCAGTATCACAGGCCACACCCAGTATCAAGTTTTATCAGCTGAGTTTATAATCTAATTCTCTACAAACAAACACATACACTACGTGCATAACCTGACATAACCTTGCATAATTTGTTCTTCATTTATTTTTTTTGCTTTAAAGACATGAGGCATATCTTTGAGCGGCCCCCTCCTGCTGTCTCTAGTGTAGGCCTGTAATGTTCTGCTTCAGTGAATGGATCTTTATCAGGCCTCAGCCAGAACCTCACTGATACAGAAGCACTGTTGTGTACCACAGTCTTCCTGGTGTCTTTCTCTCTCTCTTTAGCATATTTTCTATCAGCCAATCATGTGTTCCTGGCCGCCCCTGTCGCCATGCTGTTGCTTGGCAAAGTCTACCCTGCTAGCAGTCCATTAGCGAGCACAGACCAGCCTGCAGTCCCGTCCTGGAAACTGCCTGACTAAGTGACATCACCTCAGAGCCTCCCTCAGCGAAGGAGGGGTAAGCGCCAAAGGTGGGGACAGGGTTCGAGGCCCAGCGCATCCTTCACTCCGAAACTGTCCCTCTGTCTGATGCTGTCCTGCGTGCCTTCTAATGCCTGCACTGGTGCAGCGATTGCATTTCGCTTGGATACCGTTAAACATCGTGCAGCAGGAAGCATATGCTAGCACACCACTGGCTGTGAGGAGTTTACACGCCTCTGTCTTCCCCTCAAATATTTATCTTTTGTTTCATGTATTTTTTATCCCCTTAGTTAAAAGACCACATTTTTGCCCGTTCCTCTCAGACAGAGCACATCTTTAATTCATGACATAACAAAATGCGTTTAATCCAAACGGGGAAATAATAATGTTAAAATGAGTTGATCCAAATGTTATTCTGATTAAATAATTGAACTTCCTTGACTGGAGACTGATGTCTAAGAAAATTAATTGAAAGCACAAAGGAAGAGTAGATACTAGAACTAATGAAGAGACCATTAATTGGACTCTCCTGCTGGGCTATCAGTTCTCTATCATGATTGGCTACTATGGCATTCCGCAATGTATTGTTGGTAACAAGTGCTGTTTCTATTGTCAGGGCAAAGCAGAGTCACATGACTGTTTTGCTGTGTTTTACCTCACTGCTGGGTTTTCTTTGGCGAATAAACACTGACCCATGCTTATGAGTGTTGTGGTTAAATAACTGTGACTGACATGATTGGTGTCTGTAATTGTGATGTTGATGATGTAATGGTGAATTGGAAAAGCCTATCAAAACACCAGAAAAATTGTTTCAAGGAGGTCATAACTAGAAAAACTGAGAAACAACTAGAAGGAAAAAACTAACTTTAAAAAACTTCATCCCAGTAACTTTTTTGTGTTGGTAATTACAATGTGTGTTTCTCATGGGTGATTCACTGTAGCTGTGCTTCAGTCCTGCAGATACCCCAGCCCTTCACCCCCTGTGTCGAGGGCGTGGCTCAGAACATGCTCTGAGAGATATGCCTGTGCCAGCCTCCGGATGCAAAGTGGTTTTGTCTGTAAATCCTCTTCATTTCCTGCTTTATCTACAGCAGGGTGCACCAGGAGCTTTAACATTTATGAGGGGGCTTTCTGGAGTTGGTGCATTATTGAACTTGAAAGCTTCAGCGTCGCTGTTTTCTGCAGCCGAAATGAACACAGGGTCACATGAAATCCTGACTGTGTCTCACCATTTGGCCACTGATGAGTGAGATTAGTGAGATAAGGACCATCCTTCCCATGTCAAACGGAGTCCAACGGTTGAGTGGCTTAAACTCAGGTTTAAACCTTAGCTGTGGACACTGAGACTGGCCCTTTGAGTTTGAAATCAAGGGGAGTGTAGTGGGTGCAGTGCATGAAACTTTAATCAGATGTAGTACAAATAAAGGCCATGTTTGGTGTGACCTAACTTTACCCAGCATGCCTCTGGGGCAGTGTGTTTCTCCGGGGTTCCCCTAGGCTGTGCACGGTGCAGGCCGAAGTGAGGTAATGAGACCCCTCTCTGAGCTGGTGGAGAATGGCACAGGGGTGCAGAGATGAGGGAGTGAGGAGAGGGTCTGGGTACGAGCAGTCTGGAGGCCGCGATGCCGCCTGGGAAGCTCTCCGCTGGCAGCTCAAAGCGCCAATGAAACATGAAATTAAATTAGCATCGCTGCGAGTCCTGCGGGCGATGGAGCCGCACAGACATGATCGACTTTCACCAGCTAAATTCACTCCCCGACACCCTCCAACAAATATCTGCTTCTCTCCATCACTTTCTCATTCTCTGTCCTATTAATCTGTTGTGATAGCGTCTGGCTGTGACTGACAACCAGCAGATCATGGAGTCGCCCCTGTTTTAACTCGGCTGGCAACAGGAAGTGTTGACTTGTGTAAGGTGCACAGAAATTGGCCTATTTTTATTGACAAAATAAATGCAACACAACTAAATCTGTCTGCTTAGTCGGCGGTGGCTACTTCCCGCTCACCAAGTGTGATCGCCAAGTTTCAGTTATAAAGCTATAATTACCAAGTTGAAGTTATGAACTTTAACTGTTATAAATTAGTTATAAACTGTAGCTGTAACTTTAACCGGTTGAGTGAGACATGATACATGATACATGATGTTGCGACACCATGTCACATTGCAAAGAGTGGGGATCTTGCGTAAATTCCCAACCTTGCTCAGTCAGTGCATGTCAGCACCAGTTTAATTGGCTGCACAGATCCCCACCTGTCCATGTTAACAAGTGTGCAGTGAGGGGCAGATCCCTACCTGTCAGTGTTAACAGGTGTGCAGTGAGGGGCAGATCTCTACCTGTCGGTGTTAAAAGGTGTGCAGTGAGGGGCAGATCCCTACCTGTCGGTGTTAACAGGTGTGCAGTGAGGGGCAGAAAGAGCTAACTGAAAAGGGCTTACTGTGAAAGCTGCAATATGGAACCTCAATGGAATCCATCATTAAGCCACGCTTCCCTGAAAAGTCTTACCCCGTCCTCCTAAGATCACCTCATCTGACCGCTGAGGAGACCCTGAGATGCAGCTGTGCATGCAGGCTGGATCTCAGCCCCTGAAGCCGGGCACCGGCTGGCCTGGTCTGCTCCCTGCCAGGGTTTCTGATGGCTCAGATCTCTCCCCCTGAGCTGAAAACACAGGAGATAAATCACCACAGATAAATACAGCTTTCCAGAAACACAACCTCCACCACCACCATTACCAGCAAAACGCTAGGCTAATTCAGAATTAACATTCAGGGGAGGAAACCCAATCCTCCCTGTTAAAGTCATTGGGCAAATGGACACCAGCTCGCTGTAAAGTGATGCCAGGCATCTGGAAAGATTTGGAGAGAAAACAGATGTGTTTCAGGGGAAGGTATTGAGCATGTTTCAGAGAGTGCTTATGTTCATGTGTCATGACTGATGTGAGAGAGCCCCAGCTTTGGGTTAGCAGATATGGGGTAAATATACAATACGTGCCAGAGACTGGAGCTGTAAATTTTTAACAGAGCATGCCCAGTAGCGGGAGGATGGCAGGGAATTGAGCAGCGGGGGGGGGGGGGGGGGGTCTTGATTTGTTGCATTGATTTAAAGGCCTTAATAGGGAGTGTATGAGAGAACAGCTCGGTCTGTATATTTGCTACATTATGTCATATTTGCCCAATGTTTATAAAATGTACAAACTGCTGAAAAACCCATAAACTTTCCTTTATGTTGGTCTGCGGGAGTAATACTGAGTCTGTAAACTTGCCAATAAAAATGCACATGGTGCGCGGGCCTAGCAGAGGACGGCACAGATGATTGCTGCTGTATAAAGCTGGTTTTTCCTGTGCTTCTCTGGTCTCTTTTACACTCAGGTCTCTTTTGAATAGCTATTCACCAAAAATATAGGCCATGTTAGCCCTCCCTGCAGCTGCCTGTCCAGTAGGAGGCACTCTAGCACTGAGGACGTATACTTGTAAAATATACATATTCAGATTAGCCAAGGTCACGATTAGGTCACCTTCTGTTAGTGGGTGTGGCATGCATTGGCCGTACGACAGAAGTGTGGCATGATAGTGGGCAGCAGTGTAGCGTAGTGGTATGGAAAAAAAGGTTGCTGGTTTGATTCCTCACCTCGACACTGCTGCTGTACCCTTGAGCGAGGTATAGCAGCAATAAATATCCAGTAAATCCAGATAAATGGATAAAACTATAAAATATGTAATTCGCTCTGGATAGGAGCATCTGCCAACTGACAATAATGTAACATACACACACAATGAATAACAATAATATAATGTAAATTGATTCTGGTGCTAAGAAAAGCAAGACTTTGTAGTTACCCTTTTTGGTCTGTTTTCATAGCAGAGGTTTGCTGTTGAGCATCCTTTAATGCCTGGTTTTGAGAGTGACATCATGCTCTTGATGGATGGATAATGTCCTGCTGTCAATTCAATTCTGTATCCCTTACGCACACTGCCTAGTGGTGTCGCTCATCCATGTAGGACAGATTTTTTTGGTCTTCCAGTCCTGGGTTTATCAATAGAGGGCACCTATATGATGATGTGAGCAAGCCTCCCGGTTCCCCTTCTCTGAATGATTTATACTCAGCACACCTCTAGCGCGTCTCACAGAGAGATTATCAGTGCCGTCCACGGCCTGTTTTCTTTTGTGGGATTTTTATTTAGTTTTTTTTGTGTGATGCTCCAGATTAGTTCATAATAGCTATTTTTTATGAAAGAGATGTCAAAAATGAATCAAGTGCATTTTCCCATTTGTTAAGCCTGTGTAGCAGAGCAACCTTCAGCTTGTTACTGCTTGCAGTAAACTCGTCAGCTCCAATAACATGCTAATATATTAATAATTCTGAATTAATGCCAGTGATTGCATGCTCCAGGGGCTTGGAATTTTACCATCTGCATTTTGGACACTGAAAGCTGGTAAAAAATGCCTGGGAATTATTGACCAGTCATTACATGGCAAATGTGAAGTTAAAAACTATTTTCTCCAGGATAGCAACACAATGTGCTTTGTTTTCTCAATTTGTTAACTAAGAGAGATACACTGAATACACTCCTTCTATAAAATGCGCTGGAAGGATTCTTTGCCAGTTGAGTCAAGTATGTATTACATCAAGCATTCAGTTGAATTTACAAAAAGCAAAAACATCATATTTGCATTTAAATGTTATGGCCAATGAAAAGAAAGCACTGAGACTTGTTCATTGGATGCAATATGTTATTATAGCAACTAAGCACTAGGGTTGGGTACCAAGACACCGGTTCCTATATGACCGGTATCGACTGGACTGCATTGCAACGCAGATTTCGGTCCCTCATTTCGGTGCCATTTAAATGCTTGAGCCTAGCGCTGGGCGGTATAGCTGTTGCGATACATCGAATAGCTATTTTTATCCCCGCTATGTGGCGCTAGTTTTTGTAGTATACTTTAAACTGTTAACAGTTAATATATTGTTCAATTTCAAGTTGAAATTTGCCTTAGCAAAAAAAAAAAAAAGCCGTTCTTTAATGTCGTCGACCGTCGTTTTGTGTGTTTTTTTTAAAGTATCGGTTCTGGCACCATTTAGGCACCGGTACCGTCTTAAAAGTATTGCTTTAGTACTGGTATCGGAAAAAATCAAAATGAAACCCAACCCTACTGAGCACCATAAGCGTAAAGTGAAGGGCAGAGCTGGGATTTTATATGAACTGTGAGCTCAGACTGTCGAGCCATCTGCATTTTTATGGCTCATTCCAGACAATCCCTCCTTCCATATATCCATTCCCATCATCCAATGACAGGGATCATTCTGTCTTTATGGGACATTTAAAAAGCAGTCTCACCTTATTTTTCAAAGATGCTCCAGCCATCATATGCACACACACACACACACACACGCACAGACACACATAGACACACGTATGCACACACACACTCCCACACACATGCACACGCACGTGCACACAGACACACACACACACACAAACATGCACACACACCGCCACTGAGATATTTTTTCCCTTTCTCTTGCCGAGAATGCGGAGTGCAGAGTTAGCAAAGGTGGAGATTACACCTCTGCAAATGAATCAGTCTGTGCTGGAGGATGGGAAGAGATCTGTGGAAATTTAGCTTTTTATCCTGAACCACAAATGTGAAGATGTCTGTCTGGACTGTGCATCCAGACCCATTCAGCACCATCCTTCTCAGTGCAGCCATTCAGAGATCTGCCCACCAGTGAATATAAGACCCGGCTCTCTTGTTTTCATGGCGGACCCCTCGCCCCGTGACTCACAACTGTCATGGCCTCATGCTATTTTTACACCGCCCGTCTCACTGTGGTTATGATCACAGCGCCAGGCTCTGCTAATTTTATCACAGCCCTTTCAAAAGGGTTTAATTCATCAGTAACTCAGTCAGGAGCTGCGTGGAGAATTCATTGAATAAAGAATGAAGGTTTTTCTGTCTCTGCATCACGAATCCCAGACATGCAGTGATATTTGTGTCTGTGTAGCGCAGCGTGATGTGGGCATGTCTGAGCTCCTCAGAGTTGATTTGCTCCAAACAGAGCCTTGTTTATGCCACAGAACTCCAGAGAGGCCTGGTGCTCAGTTCAGAACTACCCTGTACTTACTGGCTGCACATACAAAGTATGTTTAGCTTTAGCTGAACAGAAAAAGTGAATGACCAGAACATAACTCTACTGAGGACATACCTCATGCTGGCCACTCCTGGGTTTCTCTGTGGATGCAAATGAAGTATCTTTCTAAGAAGGCCTGTCGTACTTGATATACCTGCTCTGCTTCAAAGCAGATCATCCAAATTCAGTTTGTAAAATTTTCAGGTGATTTCAAAACAAATTTTACTGACTTACCGCAGCCATAAGTGCAACAAGCAAAATGAGTTGGCCAGAAAAATGGACAGGCCTACACCTTCAATAATGAACTGTTACTCACTAACAATGGCTGGCAGTCTGTAGCTGAATTTGGGGTTGATTGTGGGTGGATTTCATTGGCTGGAGTTGTTTTGTGGCACCCTCTTTCACAATCAGATGACATCAGTGGGGATGCACTGTGGTGACTGTGGGACTTGCAGGGCTCATTGACTGCATGTAGCTAAGCACAGCACACCAGCTTTTATGGTGATGGGGCCCTGCTGTTATCATTTTAGACCTAAGTTGCCAGGGTTTTGGTGTCATTTTTGGTGTCACTGTTTTTAAAAGATTCAGGATGATAGAAAGTTTAATATGGCAGATGACATGTGTTTATCTTGTGACAATGTTTCTTGTGATATGGAAATAAGTTTCATAACTTGATGTCATACTGTGGAATCTTGAAAAATGTTATCAAAAATCAAAAGCACCAGATGGTCCAATATATCAGGTTCACCGTTTGACTAGCTGGTATAGAATTTACCGTTCCTAATATCTCACACCATCCGACAACCCAGCTGAGTTTTCTGAGCTAAATCGAAGCATCAGAAAAACAGGATTAAAATGAGAATCTGAACAATAACATCAGGCTGGCCGTGTGCATTTGGTGCTTGGCCCTTAATGACGATTTCCATTGTGCCCAGAGGGACTCCCTGTGCTGGGTGACTGGAAATACTCTGGATGATTTGAAGTAAATGTCAGTCCCAAACCCAACCACGACATGGAGTCGCTCGCTTATCTCACACGAGAGAAAGCCATTACAATTCTGTTAATTGGATTGAGGATTTTCATTTTGCGCTGAAAGTAATGAAGGTGATATTGAATACATTTTTTTCAGGTTGTTGTGAAAATCATTGGGCCTTTCTGTTGGTGTTTTGTTGGAATGGTTTTGTACAAGACTACATTTTTGTGAGAGTATATCTGGACATGCATTGTGCACAAAGGCTTAAATACAGAGACAGCACACACAAAGTCCATTTTTGTTCATGATGAAGAACCTGAGTAAGATGTTTCGTGCAAACACAAGTGGTTCAGGAGAAAAGGTGGGCTGTCAGTTAAAGAAAAAATCCACAGCACTTGCCACTCAACCCAACTCAACCAACAACAGAAACAGGAAGAGAAGAAACCATACATGAGCAGTGACTGTTCACATAACACGTACGCAACAAGTATACAGCACACTGTTGGTGCTATCCAGAAGTCTTAATCTTATTTCACTGAGTCGAAAACCAAACCTGCTTTGTCAGGAACGATTGTGTTGCACAAAGATATAAAACTCCACACTCTGTTACCTGGGCAACCATCAGTCCCCCTTGATGAAAAGGTCCAAGGAGGATGGTGGACATTCCCATTTGATGAGCGCTGATTGGCTGGTTGATTCAGTATCAACTGATACTGCATTGTGACCCAGTTTAAATTTGATTATCCGTTTTTCTCCCTTTAAGCCATAAGCATAAAATTGCCTCCAAATTAAATTCCAACCTTTTCTGAGTGCAGCAGATTTAATAGTAATACACATCAATATTAGTTAACGGTGCATTGTCCCCTTGCGACTCAATGGCACGTACTGGCACTATTTTGATGCTTAAGTTTATCCTTCGACCCCATTTTCCATCTTTAAAAGGAAAAGCCAGGAACATCTCACATGTTTACCATAGCTGCTATTAAGAAGACTTTTGCTTTGATATTGTTACTGCCATTTAAAGAAAAAAAAAGCACCAGCAGCTTTATCATTGCAGTTTCATATAGTTCTAAAATCTTTCCTTTTTCACATCATATTTTATTGCCACTGTGACAGCGACCTTCAGGATACAGCTTAATCCTTGACCTTTGCCCTTCGACAATTCAAATATCCTACAGGGCCTGAACTGATGTCAATATACATGTCATTTAACATGATAAATCAGTCCACGTTTAGCCTGGCAGCAACAAATAATTGATTACCGTGATCAGGGTGATCACACATTTTGGAAAATATGGATCTGATATATTCCCACTGGGCCAGTGGAAACATTACAGGGAATCTTTGGTTAACCTCTCTCTGGAATGAGTGAGCCTTTTGTGGTGTAATTGCCCTGTGGCAGCATGCACGCCTGCCACAACTGCTGAGGAAACATATTAAAAACTCACATGGTAATTTATTTGCCAGTTGGCCATATCCAGGAAGTGGAGGATTACTCTACTTCTACACTGCAAGCGCAGAGCTCAGAGTTCAGAACACAGTGTAACAGCAGGTTACTGAGTGCAGCCGGAAAGAACAGCGTTGCTGGACATATTTATGACAATGACTAGCCTCACCACCATAAAGTAAAAAAAGACCAAACATTGCTCACTGGTTTACAGAAAAGTGCTTATGTAGTTTCGTCCTTCAGGAGGATTGTAAAGAAACATTTATTGGAAATAATCCTTGAATAATACATTCCACATATATAATGCCCAACTATGTATATTTTACTTCAACGGGATCAAAGAATAGCTCTGTAGCAAAGCCAGCCAAAATATACAGTATCATTTTCTCATTGAATAAGCATACATCTTAAACATTACTGATTTGGTTCCTTTGAAAGGATAGGGTTTTTTAAGTTCATGGTTAATGTTGATCCATGAAAGTTCTAAAGTTAAGACTAAATGGATGTTTCTTCCCTTCAGTTTAAAAGGAAGGAGTTTCCGCGGAGGAACTTTTGAGGGACTTATCGTGATTTTGCATTATTGACTGAGCTTATCTGCATGTGCAGATGAAAGCTGTGATAATTATTCTGTCTGCAATCAGAGGGTTGCAGCAAAGAATGCGATCTTTAAATGCACCTTTCTGCACTGCACTGGGCATGTGGAAGGGAAGAAGGCCTTGCCACCACCATGATCCAAAGGCCATTACAGTCAAAGGAGACCTTTTCAGTGTTGGTCTGTGCAAAGGTCATATTCTGTAGCTCATACTGTTCTATGTTCACCGATAACATTTTGGGAATTTTACTTACGTAATTACATTGTAACATCTGTATAACTGTAGCTTGTCTTGTCTTGAAATGTCATGTGTTGACATAAATATATAATTCTGTCTAATCAGGGTTATGCAATCACATGCACACACACAAAGAAAGCCTATGTTGCCTTTAGTGTCATTCCCCTTTCTTATCGGAGGTTTTTTTTAGCACCAATACATTCTTTCTACGCTTTTTCATGACCTCTTTAGTGTTCGATAGATGCCGGAGTTGTCTGCCAGTTCTGTTTCTGATCCAGTGAAGGGTTTATCAGTTACAGATGTTTCTCTGTGTGTGAGAATGTACCAGGAGTCCTGACAGGGTTAATTGGCTGGGCTGGATTCCCTGGAGGTAAGTTGGTGAGGCGCCGGTAGCACGCATTCCAGGGCAAATTGAATAATTGTTTAATTGGCTTTTGGGCAGCAGCTTCGGCTGGAGTGTGGGCTCACAGCTGCTCCTTGTTCCTGATTAGGGCACCAGGCAGGTATTTAGGAGGGTTGCGAGGCTTAGTTGCGAGGGACGCCAGGGAGGAAGGCTCTGTGTACGGGGAGTTTTAGATGGGGTTTTTTGGTTTGGTTTTTTTCTTTTTCATGTGGAGCCGGCCATTTTGGGAAACAAGTTTTTTTGTCTTGTAGTTTCTTTTGTTTGGTTTTGGTTTAAGCTCCCGGGGGTCTCAGACCGGGAACTTTATTTTTGTTAGTTTATCAATTATTTCTTTTTTCCTTTTCTTTTTTCCTTTGGGGTTCTTGGCTGTGTGGTTTGTGTTGTCTTGTGTTTGTCGGGGCGGAGTGGACCACGGGCCTTCCTGCCGGTGGTTCCTGAGATGGAGCGATACGGGCCGAGATCAACAAGAGCCAGGTAAGGGGAAGATGGCAGGCGGAGAGATGGCGGCCTCAGACCCCCTTAGTGCTGGGCGCGAGATGGGGAGTGGACACCCTGTTGTCGTAAGGAACGTCCGCGCCCCAGGAAAGCATTGTAGGTGTGTGTGACCGGTAGCAGCTGGGGGCTGGGGTAACACTGATTAGCTGCCGTCCCCCTCCCCATAGTACGGTGCCACGGAGCTCCAGACCTGACGGTGCGGTGTCGACGAGGAGGAGCTGATGGCTGGGGACAACGGCAGCCACTGGGAGGCCTGACGGCGAGAGCAAAAGCATGCCCTCCGCCTCGGTGTGTTTTTTCTTTTTGGTTTTTATTTGGGGATGTAGTAAGCCCCGGCAGAGAGGCACAGGCCAAGCCACATCCCACCGTCACTGTGTCTTCTGTTGTGTGTTTGTGGGTGGGTGAGTGCGTGTGTGAGGGCCTGCTCCGGTGGTGCAACCCCCCCTTCCCTGTTGAGCCAGCCGAGTGAGACCAACCCCCCCCCCCCCCCGCCCCCAAAAGCAGGGTCAGGCACCAGAAGGGCCAGAGTGGGGGCACCAGGAGTGGTTAATAGCACGCGTGGATGTGGGAGAAGACCTGAGCAGTCCGAGTAGTGTGTGTGTGGTGTGCTGTGTGGGGGTAACCCATACATGCGGGTCATCTCCAGGCTGGGGTGGAGGAGTCCCGGGGGTGAGAGCAGGTTGGGGAGGGGAGCGAACTAGGGGGGGAAATAGTGAGAGTCTTGGCGTCTCGGTTTGTGTGCCTTGTTTTTAAATTATTTGTTAATAAAGTCTCGCTTCCTTTTTGCATACTCTGTCCTGGTGTCCTTTGTGGTGGGTGGATCCCAAAAGGGACACAAATGTGAGGGGAGTGCATACCCATTGAACCAGTGCCCTGAGCCAACCTCACAGGTAAACACCAGCACCCTGAGCCAACCTCACAGGTAAACACCAGTGCCCTGAGCCAGCCTCACAGGTAAACACCAGCGCCCTGAGCCAACCTCACAGGTAAACACCAGCACCCTGAGCCAACCTCACAGGTAAACACCAGCGCCCTGAGCCAACCTCACAGGTAAACACCAGCGCCCTGAGCCAACCTCACAGGTAAACACCAGCACCCTGAGCCAACCTCACAGGTAAACACCAGTGCCCTGAGCCAACCTCACAGGTAAACACCAGCACCAACAGCCAACCTCACAGGTAAACACCAACGCCCTGAGCCAACCTCACAGGTAAACACCAGTGCCCTGAGCCAACCTCACAGGTAAACACCAGCGCCCTGAGCCAACCACACAGGTAAACACCAGCGCCAACAGCCAACCTCACAGGTAAACACCAGCGCCCTGAGCCAACCTCACAGGTAAACACCAGCGCCCTGAGCCAACCTCACAGGTAAACACCAATGCCCTGAGCCAACCACACAGGTAAACACCAGCACCCTGAGCCAACCACACAGGTAAACACCAGCACCCTGAGCCAACCTCACAGGTAAACACCAGCACCCTGAGCCAACCTCACAGGTAAACACCAACGCCCTGAGCAAACTTCACAGGTAAACACCAGTGCCAACAGCCAACCTCACAGGTAAACACCAACGCCCTGAGCCAACCTCACAGGTAAACACCAGCGCCCTGAGCCAACCTCACAGGTAAACACCAGCGCCCTGAGCCAACCACACAGGTAAACACCAGCGCCAACAGCCAACCTCACAGGTAAACACCAGCGCCCTGAGCCAACCTCACAGGTAAACACCAGTGCCCTGAGCCAACCTCACAGGTAAACACCAGTGCCCTGAGCCAACCTCACAGGTAAACACCAGCGCCCTGAGCCAACCACACAGGTAAACACCAGCGCCAACAGCCAACCTCACAGGTAAACACCAGCGCCAACAGCCAACCTCACAGGTAAACACCAGCGCCAACAGCCAACCTCACAGGTAAACACCAGTGCCAACAACCAAAATCACAGGTAAACACCAGTGCCATAAGCCAAAATCACAGGTAAACACCAGTGCCATGAGCCAAGCTCACAGGTAAGCAAAAAAAAAATCCCTGCTTATTGCACTACAACACCGATAAGCCACACAAGGAAAAGATCTTCCATGCTAGATTCAGAATACAAGGTTTGAGTATGAATTAATTACTTCCATTAGAGGTATGAGAAGGAGCACCAAGACCAGCCTCTCATGCTTTCAAAGAGATGTGTGCACCAACCAGCGAGGAACAAATGAGCAGACCAAGAATATCCACTTATGCCACACTTTGATCTTTTTCTGTCACACAATATATGCATTATACACAATAACTGAAACATCAGGGAAAAGAAGCAACACAGGGAGTTTATATATATCTATACACACAGACATACTGTGTGTGTGAGTGTGTGTGTGTGTGCGTGTGTGTGTGTGTGTGAGCGCGTGCCTGTGTGTCTATGTGTATACATATATATAGATTTCATGTGTTGCTTCCTCTCCCTGATGTTTCAGTTATTGTATATAATGCATATATATAGAGAGAAAACTGTAAAGTCATTATGGATTATAATCAATAATCTGCTATATTTTCTATATCTGACAATAGACCACATGTTAGTAAGTTTAGCCTCAGGTTTGCCTGAGGGAAACCCACCTGCTTGGAGAGCATTGCAGCCAGGTGAAAACATTATAAAAATGAACTGGGAAATGCACTGTGCTCTCCCTCTGAGCCATTGGAGACTGAGCTCTATCTGTAACCCCTGTGGAACAGAGAGGCTAAACCAGTTGGGCTTTTTTTGTAACTAAGATGTGCTTGTCCTTTAATATTATCCTTGTATTGTATATGCTATAATGATATGAAGAAGAATATGGGAAGAAATTGTGGTCTGTGAACATCAGTTATAAATACACAGCATATGACCAACCCCCAACTGTTTGTGACCTTAGAAATGTATTCTGTGTTTCCTTTTGATCTCCTTTTGATTGACAGGGCTCAGAAGCCGATCAGCATGATGAAATGACCCAGCAGAAACACAGGTGTGCTTTGCTGTCCTGTCATATCAATGAGGTGGTGTGTCTCTCTCTGAAAGCTCGGTGAGGCAAGGAGCATTTCACAGTTACTTTATAGAAACGATGCTGTGTGCAGTACAGGATGTAACATAACATGAGTGAATGAATTGTATATTAAATTTGCTGAGGGAGAACAGAACATTGAGACTGTGATGAGGAGCACTGGCAGGCCTGCGATCCCCACCTGGCACTCTTTAATTTGGACAATGAGACCCAAATGCACTCTGAAACACACCGCAGAATGGGAGTCTGGCCCTGAAAGGGTGATTACACTGTAATACTTCACTAGCGCACGCAATGTACAGCACACATGGGCTGGATCCATTTCACAATATAAAGGTATTCTCTCCTGAGAAAATCAGATATGTGTGTGAGCATGAATCATGTTTTTCAAAAGTTAGGCTAGGTAGCTTGGCTGTGACTTTTACTAATAGGCAAAAATAGGAACACACCCTGTTACTTATGAAAGCTTTGTGTGTGTGTGTGTGTGTGTGTGTGCGTGTGCGTGTGCGTGTGTGTGTGTGTGTGCGTGTGTGTGTGTGTGTGCGCGCGCATGTAAAACTTTAACACAGTCCTCATAATTTTTCATTGAAAAACAGATTGTAGGGTCATTTTTTTCATATTTGCAGATTTTTACGTAAAACCATGTTGTCTTTAAATTTAGTATTTACCTAATTTAAGTGTACCTGATGTTGGTGATCCCAACTAATTTACAGGAACAAAACTGTACTCACAGGTATGGCAGCTTTGTCCCACCAGAGATTCAAACTGGCATCCTTCAATCCCTACTCCTCATGCCTAATGAATCATTTGCTATAAAGAATAAAAGGTAGCTTCAGATCACAGAATGTGATGCCACGGCCTCCTTCAAAGGAAGGTGGAGGGGAGTCCATGTGATCTTCCCTACCTGTCTGTCCAACTCAATCTCCAGGCTAGCTTGGCTAGCTAGATTGCATGGTTAGGTTAGCCACTGTAAATAACCAGCTAATTACAGAGACAGCCAGCAAGCTATTTTTTTTTCTTTAATTAAAGTAGGTATGTAAGTGGTGGATTTCCAATTGTGATGCAAGGAGATAAGACAAAAAGAGGTGTGGACAGAGAAGGAAGGAGGACTTACTACTATGGGTAAGCAGAAGGAGGCGTGGCATGGCAGATGTGGTCTGCTGTTTTTTTTTTTTTTGGGGGGGGGTCTTAAGTGCATCATCCCTGGAGACTGGGTCAGTCTATCTTTTTGTCTGTCTGTCTGTCTGGCTGTCTGTCTGTCTGCCTGTGAAAATGATATCTGAAATATTACAGTCAGATTTATAATACTTAGTGAAATGACTGGCATATGAGACCAGGAGGAAAAGAACTGATTTTGAGGCTAATATAATTTAAGTAATACAAGTATATATATTAATGTAAGTATAATGGTGAAAATGCATGCAGTCTGCCCAGGGCCGCTGTCATTAATAAAGAGATCTGAGAAGTAAAAAACTCATGGTGGAAAATTTTCCCCAAGGTATTCTCTATCTCTCCATAGCAGCTGGGAGTCACCACAGGTGAGAATCACCGGGAGAGAGAGAGAGAGAGAGAGAGAGAGAGAAACTCAAACAATCTCTCTCTCTCCCCCATCTATCCCTCGCTCCTTCTCTCCCTCCCTCCTCTCCCTCTCCCTCTCCCTCTCCCTCTCCCTCTCCCTCTCCCTCCCTCCCTCTCTCTCTCACTGTCTCTCCCCCTCCACCTGTCTCTCTCTCCATCTCTCTCTCTACATCTCTCTCTCCCTCTCTCTCTCTCTCTCTCTCTCTCTCTCTCTCTCTCTCTCTCCCTCTCTCTCTCTCTCTCTCTCTCTCTCTCTCTGTCTCTCTCTCTCTCTCCCCTTCTATCAGCAGAGACTGTGAATGTGAAAAGATGGCAGATTCCCACTGGCAGGCTTTACATACTGTATTACAATAAAATCCCCTTTTTGGTAGATATAGGAAAAAGAAATTGAATTGAACCAAGGCAGGGGATGGAGGTGCAAAATAGAACTCGCCTTTGAAATGGTGAAAGTGATTGTGGAGCTGGTAATGTACCAGTATGAAATTACCGTCAGCACTAAAGTAAATGACCACCTTTTGGCTGGAAGGCTATAACCAGCTCCGGAGTGCTGCTGTGTGCAGGTGGCTTTGGCACAGGATTGAAAAATTGGATAGATGACCCCTGAAAAGATGCTGATGAAATTGCTCCTCTCTGGGTCTGGCGCTGATGTCCTCAGCGCAACTTTTGCATGGTCGTGTCACTTACCGTCATTTCAGCCCAAACGATGCAGGACCCTCCCACACTGTGAGGTGGGTTTAGTAAGACAAGCACTGAAATGTTTAACAGCCATCTCCTACCTTGGGGTGATATTCAGGAATCTATTTTTGTTGCTAGAATGGATAAATCCAACATTTTCAAACCTTGAGTCATTATAGCACACCATTAATGTTTTATGTTCATGTGATGCTGAATAAAAATGAATAAGGTCTGACAGTAGGGTTTTTTCCTTATGGAAAAACAGCTTCCACTGCAACTCCAAAAAACAGGGGCTCCTGAAAGATAGGGTGTAATCAACGGTTTCTTTTGTATTCGTTGCTATTACTCACACGACACAGATGGGGCGGTGAACAGACCTCTAAATTCAATTTAGCAGTGCTTCAATTTTCAATGAGCTATTTTCCCTCTGAATGTGGATCCATTTTTGAAAAATAATCAGATCCAAAATAGGATGTGTGATTTCGATTGTGTTCGAGACTCCCTCCTGAACAATTGCACAGTTACACTCGGAAACACCTCATTGTGTGAGGCTCTGCAGCAACGCTTGCCGAACCTGGCAGCAAGCTTGAAAGGTGGAGTCAGGTTTAACAGCTTTCTGTAGCTGTTTTTACAGCAGCTGCAAATGCAGGTTAATTTACAGTGCCGAAAATAGGTATGCAGATGTAATAAGTGAAATGTTCTGAATACAACGTAACGTATTACAGTTTTAGAACTGATAATGTTTTCAAATAAGAAACTTTACAGGGAAGTACATTATGTTGGGGACACCAATTGAAAAGTGCAAGGATGTTTCTAAAGACCGGCTCATAGTTACAATTAAAAACAGAGAAATTTCTCATGCTTCATTCAGTGAGGATTCATTTGAGCCAATCATATTGTTGGGCCACACAGCACAAAGTCTTTTGATTAGTTCAAATCAGCCAGTGATTGACAGCACATGGTACATCACACATTATGGGGTTCATAAAGCCTCACTGACGAATCAGAAACTGCAAAGTGACCACATCTTCCAGCTCCTCATCAATAACCTGATCACGTCCTTCATCACACATCAGATCATGGTCATTAAACATGTGTGTCACATTAAATGTCTTTGATTAATGACCACTCCTCACTCTGTTACATTACATGAAGGAGCTGACCCTTATAGACTCTGGCAATGTGCACTAACTCAGTGCTGGCTCAGTAACTCAATATACACTAAGCATGAAGACTCTGCATCATTGTCCTGCCATGTCTGATTTAAAATGACAGACAGCCTTTTATCAATGGATCATGCACTGACTCCACACACTTACATCATGTGGTTAAAATGGCTCTATCTTATACGCATTGAGGCATTAATGTAGCGCCGGGATATCATGAGCGGAATCGAATTTCATAATGACCTTGTCCCCGTTTAATTTCAGGGAAAGCTCCTGGATATGTTTGGCCCATGGGAGAGACTGTCAGAGTGTGAACACCAGCCCTGCAGAAAAAAACCAGTGTGACATATGAACAGACCATCAAATGCTAGAGCTGCACCACAGTATACATCATCACAGTAATCACAGTTCATTGGAAGAGCAGAGGAAAATAAAGCTATAACTCCATAACGTGCATCGTTGTTTTGGCAGCTACTGATATGCAAGCAAGAATTACTGGTCCTGAAGAGGGTCCCTGCTGTCTGGTAGCCAATAGCAGAGGCCCATAATGAATCACGGCCTGCAGGGAGCTGTAATTAATTACACATAATGGGTCATAACTGGCTGAATCTCAAATGACCTCTGTCTCCGTAACCCATTCAGGGCTTTTGTTTGTATCTTCAGGCTCCATCAGTGTTATTTGCAGCACCACAAAGCCAGAGCAGATTTTCCTTTGCCAAACTATAGCATGGCTTAGCTTGCTGAATTGACCCTTATACTTTAACCATAAAAGAGTGCATGTTGAGTGTACAGTTCAAATCCCACTTTGTCTCTAGCCTTAGATTATGCATGTAAATACTGTTGGCAAACAGGAACCTCTTTTGCCTTATAAAAATGCACCTGCGCTCCTCACTCTCCTCCTCCCTAATCTCACTGTGCTCTGCTGATAAAGAGACCACAGCCAGGATTCCTCTGCCTGACTTAATCCACCATACACTCTCGGGCTTTTCAGGTGCAGCAACACTGCTGAAAACATCATCACACAATATGTATATATAAACCTTTGTAGAGATTTTTAGCTTTCATTAAAGTCTCAGATAGAGTTTTCTGCTCTGTCCCCTGGTTTTGGAGATGAGCACCAACCCTAATTCCATATCAGTGCCTGAACCACATGGAAAAAAGGTTCCAGCTCTGTATCTCACACTACCCAAAGTGCATTAAACTACCAAGAGTTTGGGAAACTGGTATTTTTAGCAGTATAGTCTAGCCTTAAAGAAATGGGACGCATGCAGTCCCTTAGTTATATAAGGCTCTGGAAGTCACTATGTACCATGTATTTTATGTAACTCAGATTTTACTGTTAAACCATTTATACACGTTTATATTAGGTTCCCCTACCAGCCTTAGCTTGGCATGCTGTGAATTCATAATACATTGAGTAATATGTACCCTGGGGACAGTCTGTGATCGAGAATGTTTCTTTCCCCAGTAGCCCCACCCCCATGATCCACAAACCAATTAACCCACAGCTCACACACTCCCTCCAAAACCACACCAATAAACATGCAGGATACGAACAAGTGGGGGAGGGGGGGTGTTAGGGGTCACAAGGAGGTTAACTGGTGTTCCTGTAGCTATGCTAGTCCTGCTTGTGTTGATTAAACCCAATTAATTTTAATCAAAGATATTGCTTACCATCTAAAGCTTTAGGTTTTGCATTTTGTGAAAACATTTCAATGTAATATATTGCATAAATATGTGTATGCACGCGCGTGAAAGAAAGAATGTTTTATGAATGTGCTCTTTTGCAATGAAAATGTCCTCCATGAGATCTGCACTGCAGCCACTGTGGTGAATGGGGCTGTTCCCCTTTCAGGAGCTCGGCGCTGCGCTTCAGACCCCACTGACAATCCTGCATGCACACATTCGCACAGAAAGAGCAGGCTCCTGCTCATTTTATTACCCAAACCCAGGCTGCTTCCATTTAAAACTCTGATGCCATTTCCATAAGAATGACGAGGCATTCGCAGCAAAGGAGCTGCTGAATTTCCATGCTAACTGATCCACAGGGTACACAGCCTTACAGTACATAGCATCATAAAAGTGTTTTTGCACATTCTGGGCTTGTCTAGAATGTGCAAAAACACTTTAAAGGCGCTATATGCTGTAAGTGACACTGTATGCTGCTGCATTACAGTGACTGTGACAGCCCATAGCACGGCTTTGCTGAGATAAGCTTCCCACAGACAGCCCTGGGTGAGGGAGGACCCGCTGTCTGAGGAGCTGCTGGACGCAACCAGACCCTCGCATGCTTCCCCAGAGGAAGCAAAAGGCTCGGTGCGGAGGGCCAGGCTGCGCGGTCATGAGAGTGTGAAGGGAACTGTATTTATAGGCCGGTATAGCTGGAGATAAGGCTCTGTGGCCTTAATAATCTCCACGGTAAAGCAAACATATGCGAGTCCTCCTCCGCATGATTACTGGTAAGGGGTTGAGCAGTCACCCGGAGCTGACACCTTTACTGCACACGCAGTAAAACACAGCCATCTACGATGTTCCCTGACCTTGCTCTCTGACCCCCCCACCCCCACCCCCTCACCCCCTCCCCCCCAGCTCCTCACACCTCCTGAAATAACCACATTAGATGGCAATCATGAGCAAAGTTGCAGCGCCTCATCATGGTCCAGTAACCATGAGCCCAAGGCCTCTTCACCAATTTCAACACTTTTTATTTCAGCGCGTACACGAAGCTGACACTTAACCCACCCTCAGCACCCAGCTGAGTGCCTGGCTCTGAAATGTTGCAGTGATCTATTAATGGACACAGGGGAAGGGTTTTCTCTCCCCTCTTTCTGAGGAGGCTGTGGCAGTTAAAACAGATCATCACCGTTAAATATCTACTCTGACCTTCTGAATATCACACACCTCCTTGTTCTTTTTTTCCCTTCTCTTTTTTCCCCTGATTGACTCAATCAGTGAGGCCTTGAACTCCCCGCACAGGAACTGAGAGGGGGTGGGGCTGGGGGTTCGAGAAAGGAGACAACAGCAGAGAAGTGGCTTACGATTGGCTGAGATATGGACCAATAAGCATTGCTGTCCTGTGAACTTCTCTTGTCATCTGTTTTTTTTGTGTTTGTGGCAAATCACTGACTAAATACAGACTAAACACTGACTAAATACAGAGTTTGACATTTTGGAAACAACAGTGTGCCATAAAAAAGATGCTGGAAATGAGAGTCCTGCTGCACACACTCTCCAAACACGAGAGAAAACACAGGGGCCAAATCCAGCTTCAGCTGAAAATACAGTCTGAGTTTTACCTTTTTTAGCAATGCATGTTCACATTCATACAAAATAAAATGCCTATAGGTGACACAATTATGTGCTTTTCATATGTGTTTTCTAAAGTTCCAGGCAGTTAGTGCACTGCAGTGTGAGCTGCCTTTCCAGTGAACCACCCTGAGGGAGAACAGCACAGAAGCATAGGGTATTTGCATGCCTGTGGCAGCCTCAGTTAAAACCCACCTGTTACTAGCAAAGATCTGATCTGTTCATTTATTATAAAAAATACCTCAAGTTGACTAGGGTATGGCAGTGTTTACATTGGATGGGAATTTTCCCAAAACATTTCAATGTGTTAATTTTACAAATTTAATACGTATCCACCTGGATGCATAGGTGACTCGGAATATTTAACAGTCTGTGATGGTAACAGGATCTATTTAACATAGAAACCAGTTAGAGACATAACATTGGCTGGTATGTCAAGATATGAAATGAAAAAGGGCACATAGTGAAGAGCCATTTGTCAAATTATGTTGTGTTTTTTTGTTTATGCTGTGTTTTTTTGGTTTGAGGTTGATGAAATGGTATGAAAAATGCCACACTACTGTGTATAATTAATAGCTTATGGTTATGAGGATGAGAGGTTTAGAATGGAAAATTCAATGGACAATCATTTTCCCTCATGTTACTAATGAGATTAGGTAACTACACAATCCAGGTTCCAATTAATAATTCATTTCAATGGGAATGACTTTAGGAAATGTAGGTAAATTATAAAAAACACATATTGGTAAAACCAACATAGTGGTAAAAAAATGCATTTAAAAGGTTTGAATTTGCACTGAAACCATGACACGCTGGTCTCATTTCAATTTTTTAAAGGAAAAAGTGAAAGTGGGTTGGGGATAATACAGCTCCTCCACATCCCATTTGAAATCTCAAACTGACTTTGTTTACATTCAGTTGTACTACATAAAAATCTCAAAGTGTTCAGCCAATGGCAGCTGATACTTTCCTCCACTCATTAAGGCTGTGTTGAAATATGAACAGTAATTTTTTTTTTACCATTTCAGCGTTTATGAGAATGTATAGATTATTGCAGGTGCAAATGAATCTTCTCACTAAGACAATGATCTCAGTTCCAGGCTTTTTGACTCGGTTTCGATTATCATCCTAATATCGTAATGTGATGCATTCGCTGTCGTGGCTCTCGCTTCCTGTGGACTTTTGTTTCCTGTTGTCTCTCAATTTCTTTTGGGGAAAAATCAAAAATCATGTTGTCTAGGACTCTGTGTGGTTTCACAAGTGATCACAGCCACAAACATCTGAAGCTTGTTTTTCTCACTAAAATCATGACCCGTGCATGAAAGTGCATTTGGCTGAGGGTCTTGCACAAAAGCTCTGACTGATGGACCTAGATTAACTCCAAAATGTTAATGCTTTGTTAGCTATCTGTTAAAGGCTTAAAAGAACTCTTCACAAAGGAAGAAGAGAGACACATGGTCCCCTACTGGCTTTATGCAGCCTGTGTGACAGATCTATTTAATGCATTCATTATACATGCAATCCCCACCAGGGCATAGCCATGTGTCTGATATAATGATAAAAGGTACACCTGTTTGTATAGTTTTTTCACTTTACCTTCTACAAATACCATAAAAGCAGACACATCAATTTTTTTTTTATTTAAGAAGATCTTTTAGCCAGGGTAACATAGGCTAGACCTGTTCTCAAATAACCTGTTCTCAATACAATACAGACGTCCCTTTGGTCACCTAACGACCCAACAAAGTCTGACAGTAAATTGGTCCATTCCTTGTCTATTTTTGTAAAGCAAATCTTCTTTTTCCTTTCAAGAGGGCATCTGAGACCAGAAAACCAATTTAATCCTGCTTCAGAATTCATTGTGAATGAAGTTTTGCAGTAAGTGTTTGAGCCAGAAATTGACTACTTATGTTTATGTGTAAGTGAATGGCAAGGTTGATTTTTACTAAAGTTAAGAGCAATTACTTAAACAACCACATTGTGTCTGTAGGGATCTGTTTTGGATGTATAGATTTATGACTAACCTCTTTGAATGCCTGGCATTCACGGCTCCGCTCAGAGGGAGAGTGATTTTGTAGAAGTGGCACAGCCTACGCACAGAGGTACAAGAATAACGAGGCAAATGGGATGCTGGGGTTGCTAAGCGATGGCTTATTCGGTAACCACGGCGAGCTGCGCCAGCAAATGATGCTTCGAGTGGCCACCCAGACTGCTGACAAACACCTGCATGCTGTATAGCCACTGCAAACACGAGGGAAACTTCTCGGTTACTTGGTATATGATCCATTGAAATATGTGTTATTTGCCTTTTCCTGTTTATAATCTCTACATCTGATCAAATAGACTCCACACTATAGACCCTTACATTCTTACTGCCATAATTATTGTCCATGACTAAGTTATCAGGAAGACTGGAAGGACGTTTTTAAAATCTGGGTTAGTGGCTGAAACCTGATGTTACTGGCCCTCTCCTTACCTCCTCTATGAGCTGTGGATTAGATCATGCAGTATTTAATTTTTACATGATAGGAAGACAGCTCTCTGCTAGCCTAGCACACAAGCACACATGCATACACCTTATAGATACTCTCTCTCTCTCACACACACACACACACACACACACACACACATATACACCTTGTACACATATATACACACCGATTGTCAGACACTCTGAGAAACATGCTCGTATGTGGAATGTATTATGAAAGCATACAAAAACAGTTGCTCTCAGGAAGGGACTTGACATTAGACCATGCATCCAACATCAATGGAGACTGTATCTAAGCATTCATTATAATTGCAACAGAAAGGAATTCCTCTGGCAAAAAATGTCAATTAAAGGCAGTAAAATGCAGTTTTCACTGTGGCAAATCATTTCATTATGCAAATGACTGTTGATTGAGAGACTGTAGCAAATGACACAAGTTGGGTCATACTGAGAGAGTGCAGAACAGAGAAAAAGCACACATACAGGAAAGAGAAAGTTACCAAACAGAAACATAAAACTACCAATGCATGACTGAAAATGAATCATAAATGAATTAGATTCTGATGGATGTGACTGAGTCTCAGATACTGATGAATTAACCATGCCTTGAACTGCATAGCATCACGGACACACAAATCCCAAGATAATATGCGCAACTCCAGAGGTCACAAAAGTAAAACTGAAAATGAAACTAGACACAGGGTGAGCACTGTCCGTAATCTCAGCGACAGATTGCAGACTGTTACAGATTTACAGATCAAAACTTTTTTCTAAGATACTGTGATGGGTAAAACAGGGGAAAGAGTGTCTCAAGGAGGCAAATAAAAGTAAAAGTGACATACAAAGGCAAAATGCAACAGCCTCACCTGCATGCTCTAACCAACGGAGGTCCATCACTGTTCAAATTCAAAGTCAAAGTCAACTTTATCGTCAAATTCTCCAATATGCACAGGACATACGGAGGATTGAAATTACGTTTCTCTCAGACCCACGGTGACAATACAATAGTTCGACATAACACAGTGACACTGAGACAAGAACAAGAATTTTCACAGAAACAAGCTACAAATATTTATAGTTCACAAACGTGTCTTATACAAATCACAGCAGAATTCTGACACTGTACTCAGCGCTTCAAGGCCCGAGAGTATGTCTCAGATATGGTCCAATTTGGGTCTTGTAAAATATTAACACTAATTTTTACCTAACCTTTCCACAATGTTATATCCACTGAATGCACTATTTCGGACAGAGGCACAATGGAAGTGGTCTGAGAGTTGTGCGCATGCTTTTCAAGAGACTGATAACTTCTGATAAAGTACTCACACACTTTAGCCCAGCGTTAAGCATCAGGTTAGCCTGTGACGCCTCACTTTATGGCATTGACACTGTTTTGTTGCACAAGCTAAAAGACAGATCTGAGAGACCTATTGTTTTTGCCTCTAGACCACTGACACAGGCTGAACGCAGTTTTGCCCAAATAGATTGTGAACCCCTATACCTTGTATGGGGAGTCAAGAAATTCAGCCATTATTGCTATAGTCAAAGGGTCACTGTGGTGACCGATCGTTGACCCTTGGTTTCAATATTCAACCCAAGCTAATGTGTTCCTGTAAGGACTGCCCCCCGTGTAGGTGGTCACTAGGAGCACATATCTATGATACTGAATACAAGGGGACCAAGCATCATGGGAACCGTTGGTGGCTTATCATGACTGCCACCAACAATAAGACTGATGGCTTATTCTGGCTCCTTGTGTGGCTTTTTGTGTCAGAACTCAGACAGGGACTCAAGCGCAGACAGAGAGAACTGGGCACACGAGTTTATTAAGTCCAGAGGGCAATCCAGAAACGAAGTCAAGGCAGGCAGAGTCAAAAAACCAGAGCAGACACGGCGACCAAAACCACAGGGCAGGAACGAGGAGCGAAGTCGGGAAAACAGGCAAGAAAACAGACCCGGCAGGCAGACACAATGAAAAGACAAACGGCGAGTTACGACAAAGCGAACCGGGACGAACCAGCAATGAGACAAGACACGAGCAGGACTTAAATAGGGCAAGGCCTATGAGAAGACGGGATGCAGGTGAAGACAGTCAGGCAATCAGGTGGGCGGCGACAGGGCAGAGAGCAGGGCAGGGCTGGAATACAGGGAAAACAAAAGCACATGGACACAGAAAATAAAACAACCGGCTAAGACGCCGCAGTCCTGACATTTTGCTTGTGTTGTACTCTGCCTCACTTGTAAATAGCTTTGGATAAAAGAATCTGCCAAATGAATAAATGTAAATGAAAATGTGCCGCTGCCTACAACACATGGTTCCAAGTCACCTGAACCACTGGAAGGGTTTCACAGCACTCCAGTTGAAAAGCTACCAGTGATAAACTCACTCATTCATAAAGAAACCAGGCACGACCCAGCACTTTCAAAAAAGTCTGGCTAGTGTGAAAGGGTTGCCAAATCATGGTGAGTCAGTTTCCTTCTTTCTCACCCATGAGGGATCAGCGTGTTGTATGCCAGGGTACACTGAAGTGTGGATCACGTGTGGTTATTCCTTCTGTGTTACACAGCAGAGTCCTAGAGACTTTCCTAGAGCCTAAGTGTCCTTCCACGCTTAGGCACAGTACAATGAAACGCCTTTCCCACAGTTATGAATGGTGGCCAGGCATAGTCAGACTGAAGGCTCGTCAAAGAGCTGCTCTGGATGTCACAAAGTCCAGAGTGCACTGCCACAAGCTTCACCCATGGCAGTGGCCATCATCACCTTGGCAAAGAGGGCACATCGATTTTACAGGATGTTTCATGGACTCAGTGTTCCTGATTGCGGTCGATGCACCCAAAATAGCCGCAGGGTATACGTATGAAATCCTTCACATCAGAAGAGACACCCTCCGGTCTGAGAACCTGTTTGCTGATGGACTCCCAGAACAAATCCTCTGTGACCATGGAAATTCTTTCACATCAGAAGAATTCAGAATGTTTGTGATGTCAAATGGCATCAAACACTTAACATCTGTAGCACGCCACAAACGACAAAGCCCAGAGAATGGTTGACACGTTCAAAACGTCAATCAAAGCCATGGACAAACATAACATATCCCTGCAGCACAAAAGAGGCAATTTCCATTAAGTGTACAGAAATGGTGTGCTTGCAACTATGAGCCAGACTTGAGCGATGATGTTTTTGAACAGAATCCTGAGATCTCACATAGACCTGATGGAATCTGATGTACAGAAGGTGGTCCAGAACAAACATTTCAAACAGAAAGTGACACATTCCAAACCTACAAAATGCACATAACTACAGAGCTTACAAGCTATATACACACACACACATAAATGTATAATGTTTATGCGCATGTGTGTGTATCTGTGTATGGTGTATATGCACATATAATAAGGTGCATAAGGTGTGTGTGCACACACTATAGATACTCACACATACACTTTGTACACACTAATGCACAAACATGCATACACTTTATATATACAGATGTAGACATTTACACAGACAGGCAGACACACACACACACTCACACGCACACAGAGGGGAGGGGAGGGGGTCCTTTACTTCCAAGTATTTCCAGTTCAATGTCAGACGTCATCTTCTCTGAGAACATTCTCAGAGGATGAGCACCTGATGTCAGGTAATGCCAGAGCTTAGGGTCTGCTCAGAGATAAACCCATTCAGCCCACACACAAAACAATAATTAAAAACAGTCTAGCTGGGACTGGGACAAAAATCCTTTAATAATTTCAATTTGGGGGCAGGGAAGTGTTCTACACTTTGATGTATTTGATGTATGAGTCACTAAATACAGAGTAAAGCTTTCCTTGAATTTACGGGAAATTAGCATTAGGTAGTATTTGTGAATGACTGAATAACCATATGGATGTTAGGTCAAGGTGCTCTTGCCTGGGATGGGCTATCTTTCTGTATGGTGAACCTTCAGATAGGGAACACAGGAGTGCCCTGTTGTTTTGGGTCTGACATTGAGCAGCACTCCCTGTTCCGGGCCAACCGTTACATGAAGATGCATTTACTCTTTCATTATTGTCACTTAGCCGACACTCTTATCCAGAGCCTCTAACATACTGCTCCTCCACAGTAATCAGCACATTAGCTCCCACCTGAGAACATAAAACCATATTGAATAAACGACATTATAAAAGGCCTGGCTCCTCAGACTATACAACTCAAAACTGATACATTAAACTTAAGATAGACATTTAATTTGCATACATGTCCCGAGTCACTGTCAGATGTGGGACCTGTGGTTCAGCTTCTCTGGTGCAGACTGTCGTACAGATACACATGAATCTGTTGCTTATTGCAATTCAACATTGTGTTTCATATTCAAAAATGTATTTCTTTGGTCTGGGTCAAATCACCATTTTCATATTTGCTGTACCAAATTGATCCGTACCATATATGTTTTTAAAGATTTTTCCATCAGCCAGAACCTTTAAAATGTATCTGTCACTGAGGGTGGATATCCTGTATAAGGCAGAGACTTTACACTTTCCAGCTAGAGCTAATCTAGTATAGAATCTTTACATAGGCTTTAACTAGTTCATCAAAAATACAGTTTTGTTGATATATTTTTGGTGTATCATTGGTGCTTTATCTTCAGTAAATATAAAGGAACTTTGCAGTGTTAGAGAGTGTGGCTTCACACTGTGTTCCTAAACTGACAATTAACAGCAAGCCTGTGACTCTCGAGTTTAGGTTGTGCCCCATCCAGCTCCCATATGATTTGAATACCAAAAATGTTTTCTCCTGTGCTACTGCAACAAGTCATAATATTGACCAATGTTTGCAATAATGTTTACGTTTTCTGGTACAGCATATAGATTTTACTGACTGGTATTATGTGTTTTTTGCCCACACTGCAGTCTCTTATATAGCTGTTGATATTATCGGTACATGTTTCATACCCTGTAGTGTAATGAACACATTTTTTATACTTCCCACTGAAATCCCAGTTGTGACAGATGGATTCCTGTGCCTTAAGCACCTCTGAAATTGTTCACTGAAAATGCTTCTTATGCATATGCATGGTGATATTAACATTGGCAAAGCACTACAACTAAAATAAATGTAGACTTACTTTTTACAACTTACTTTTTATTTTTCTTTATTTAATAAGGACTTTAGAAACATGCCATTTTTGAAAGACATTGTTAAATTTGTGGCCGTTTGTGCTACGCTCAAGTTTACATTGAGACGGAAGTCCGGCTCTGAGAACTGCATGATGGGAGGAGCTACTGTGAGCTGTCAATCACTCCAATGAGTCAGTCAGAACCAATGAAAAGATTTTGAGCTCCACAGCAAAACAGTGTAATTAGTTCAAATGTGTGAGTCGTGACTGCATATGATAGCTTTGCAGTTCTTCATGCCTCACACTCCCAGCCCTACTGATTTAGAGGTTTGGTTAACTGGTCTGTCTGTGTCGCATTGACACAGTGCTCATATGCGAAGACTATGTTTTGCTAGATTCGGTCTTTTCTTCCATGTCAGGTTTCCTCCCCTTCTTCAGCCTTCCCTGATGACTGGTATGATTGCATGCAGTCCAGCTAGTAACTTAACGAGTACCTGTCTCTCCAGGTGTACCTCAAGGTTCTGTTTTTGGCCCTCTGCCATATGTAGTCTGTCTGATTCCTCTTCATCATATCACACAGCGCTGTCATCTGAGGTTCCACTGCTATGAAGCTAAGACACAAATCCCTGTAAGTCCAAAAGCTGCCTCTTATATGCCACTTTCTTTAGCGATTGAAGAAGTGGTTTTTATGTCTTCAGGAGATAAAATTTTGGAAAGAACATAACCTCATTAAGCTCAATATAAGACATAAAATATTTTTTTATTGAAAAGGGTTAACTCATTTTAACCTGATTATTGTTTTTAAATCCATGCCAGTGCTGACGTCAAGAAACTTCAATTCTTGATCCTTTTAACATTACACAAAGATCACCACATACCGTAAATTCCAATCAAACATGACAGATCCCGCCGGGGTAGCAGAAACCTTATCCATGCCATGCTTCCTGCTGGCTGGACTCTGGCAATGTGCTACCTTTTGGAATATGGGCTAAAGCCCTGGGCAGGCTCCAGTATGCTCAGAACTCAGCTGCCAGGGTTCCAAACCATGCAGAATCCTGGGAGCACATTACCCCCTACATTATGCAAGTCACACTGCCTGCCAGTTCAATTCTGGATCCATCGCAAAATTCTTCTCCTAACATGTGAATGTCTTCACAGTTTCACACCTAGCTATGGTTGTTATGACCTGATCTAACCATGCAGCCTCATGGATGGATCGCACTCCACAGGTGCTGGCTGTCTTATCTTTCCATCCTTAACTCTGGGAATGCAAAAAAAACCTCATATCCCTGAAAAAAAAAAACTCATCTCCCCGCACAGAAATTCAGCATGTTTATTTTCTATTTATAACATTTTTGATTTGACTGTTGGTGTGGGTTTCACTGATTTTGCTGCTGGATTGCTTTCAGTTTATTGTTTTAATAAACCATCAGATCATTATCATAATCAGGATTTCAATATTACAAAATGTTTATCTCAAGATCGTGATATATATAACATACATACATACACATACATAATAGCATAATTTTGATAATATCAAAAATCCTGAGAAATTTTTCTTTACAGTCTTTACATAATGAACCCCAAAAATATTATTTAATGGTCATTTTTATGCAGCATTGCCACTTACTCCAGTGTGTTTATTATACTGTATTCCTTCTGCTGTCCCTCCATGTACTAGGGGGGCGACAGTGGCTCAGGAGATAGAGCAGTCGACTGGGGATTGGAAGGTCCCTGGTTCGAATCTGGCTCATCCTGGCAGAGTGTGGAAGTGTCCTTGAGCAAGACACTGAACCCCCAACAGTGGCCAGTTGGTAAGCCCATATAGCAGCCTCTGCCACTGGTAGGTAGATGTGAGGCATATAACTGTAAAGTGCTTTGAGTACTCAAATGAGTAGAAAAGCACTATATAAATGTAGTCCATTTACCGTATATAATGACCTTCAATTTCTTCAAGGTGCTCATAAATAAAACGGTTTGCCATTTTTTAAAATAAATATTACCTTTGTGATTACTTCCTAATTATTCTGAAATGACCTTCAGAGTCAGTTCTTCCCCTTGCAGCTGATTATATATATATATATATATATATATGTGTGTGTGTGTGTGTGCGTGTGTGTGTATATTTATATATATATGTGTGTGTGTGTGTGTATGTGTGTATATTTATATGTATATAAAACCTCATTGACAGACAAGGTCTGTTCCAGAAAGAGATTGAGAGCTGCCAGACAAATGGCCAATGTAGCATCACAGCATCTCAGACATTTTCTGGTGTCATTTCACACCCCAGCTCCCAACACCTTCCTCCAGTCAGAAATATTCTAATGCACTATTTATATTTTACATTGGCTGCCATCCTAAATTGAAAACATACTCAGTGTATTCTCATATCTATGATTTATAAAGCGCAGCTCCAACGTTTCAGGGCAGTTCTACACTTGCTGTTGGAAGTTCAGGACTGCTGTGGACAGAAAGTTGTACCGGAGAATAAGGCAATTTCATACAGTACTTCCTCACTGGTGGGAGGATATTAAACTCACCAGTGAAAATTTGTTAATAAACAAAGAAGTTTAAAAGGCAAAAGAATTTCATGAAAACTTCATATTCATGAAAATAAATATCCCATTTATTGCTGATTATTAACAGAAATAGTGTTGATCTTCAAATATTAAAGAGCAGGTTCTGAAAGTCACACTTGAAACAATTTTGATACAGCCTCTCAATATAGCTCATCATATCTGTGTTCTCTGTGTGGAGCAGAAGTGGCCAGTGAGCTGGCGGCCCATCCAGAGAATGAACAGCACAACAGAGCCATTACCCATGATGCCATCTGCTTTGTGTACCACATTATGGAGCATATGTACACATGACTTGTGATATCAAGGTAATTAGACAATTGAATTAAGGCATTAAAACGATCATATTGATGGGCATTATAATTGCTGGAGTTGTCACAGTTTTGGAGCATTTCGCCTCACAGAGCATGGCATCAAAACCTGGGACTGGCACCAGTGTTACCTCATGTACAGTCTATGTTGTTTCTACATTTATTTTCACTAGACAGTTTACAGAGATCAGTGCAAGTCCTGTTACATTGATCTCCCTTCTGTACACAGCTGTGCAGAGAATACAGAACATTTTTATTATTATTTGTTAATACACCAACGGCAAAGAATGACTTAGATATCTGGGTGTCAGTTGGTTTTATGCAAATACCCAATGGTATCTAATGTCATTTTGAGTTTTCCCTAAATGCTGAAAAAAAAGAAGAAGATTTTCCTCAGCGTTTAGAGAGCTGTTAGGCACTGCCAGTTTCCAGCTGATGTTTTTACTGGACTCGTATTGGTTACCATTCTCAAATTCAAGCACTCAGGAGGCTCTGTTACACCAAAATGGAAGTATATCATCATACACTGAGACATATGTTACTCAGCCCAAGAATACATTGAAAATACCTTTAAAATATATTAAGTCCGTTAATATATTTAAAATAAGTATATTGCAATATATTTCAAAGCTGAAATGGCAATAATTTACATGGTTTAAATATACTAACCGACTAAAAAAATATATTGTTAATGTGTTATTTTCTGTATGGGACTTATAGCTAGCTTTACATGTAGCTGCTCTTACGTGTAGACATTAATATAGCACCGTTGTCCATAGCATGTGTAGCCAAACAACCTTTTTTTCTTACATGCACTGTGTCTTATTGCTAGTGTTCCTGTACCTATAGCCACTCACACCAGCATCCATTCTTACCTGTGCTCATACTCAGATGGTAACAGTGTCTAACCTGAGTTTTATCACACAGTTGCATTACAGTTCCTATGTATTGCTTGGATAGGACAGTTTTCTTTTTCATCTCTGTTAATGTGTTGTATGTTGTTTTGCTATGAAAAAGCAAATCATCTTGTCATGGAACAGTCTTACTGTACATACAAATGGCCTCACATGTTTTCATGTGCGTTCCTCTGTAAGTCACTCTGATAATAGCATTTTTGACAAATGATTAAACAAACAGATTTTTTTTTTAATTGTAGTTACAAGCAGCATAATAGTTTCAGGGGTTTACAATGTGTATGTTACATACATATCTCACACATACATGCATACAGGATTGCTGTGAGGACAGGCACAGAATTTATTGTATGTAGAGGCTGTCATTTGTGTCTGCATAACCTATGAAAATAATGTATTGTATAGTTAATAAAGCAAAACAATCTAATCATGTCTGGAAATTGGATTTTGTGCAGATTCTGTCAACTGATTTACAGTGTTACAGTGATGTCTTTACATAACATAAATTATGTACTGCAATAATGTGTTCATTTTCATTTATGATTTTGAGTGATGTTCAGCGCAACATCATTTTTTTACTCATGACCCACGTTAGCACAAAATAAAATAGATTATGCGGTCCTGTACTTACCAGATATTGTGAACATACACTTGCAATGGCATTTGAAGATTGTCTTTTGTCTGTTGGAGGGAATCAGACCCCATTGGCTTCTTTTTCCGTTTGGTTCAGATTTCAGGGAAATGATGGAAGATGTGGGGACATTATAGAGGTCATTAAAACATCATGAAGCAGTTAGCAGAGGATTGGGCCTTCAGGGTGATGCAAACAGCCAGTCAGAAAAGCTGGGAGCAGTGGGGGACACTCACAAACTCCTGCTAGTTTGGATGTACTCGGGATTGAATGGAGAGCTACTCCAAGCAAAAAGAATCAGAACAAAGGCAAGGAGCATGGTTTTATCTGAACAGGAGATTCTTCCTGGAAAAAAAAGCTGCTTCCTGGAATAACAGTCAGAAGCAAATATTAATGAATGCATGTGTACGTGTCTGAGTGTCACGCATATTTAAGTGTACAGTGTACACTTCCACAGTGTGCAATATTTGTAAAGATAAAGTCCTGCCACTGAGCCACAGAGTGTCAGTTCCCCCTTAATTTCATCCTGTATGCATGTATGTGAGATATGTGCATGTAATAGACACATTGTAAACCCCTGAAACTATTTTGAAAATTAAATGTATGGGTAGGTGGGACCCCCCGATTGCCACCGGGTATTTCGCACACTGAGTATAACCTAAAAAAGCAGAATGACAGAGTGGATGGGATTATTATGCGTTTTGCACTGTGTCATTGAGCCTAATGGATTCAACAGTTTTATGCCAAATTGATCCGAAACAGGTGTTCGGCACTCAGCACTTCCTGTAGCCTTACCATAATCCCCTGCTTCTAACTAGTCTCTCCTGAGTCTCGGGAGTCAATAAGGTGCACTGTAGGGGGGGAATCACATTTCCCCTTGCTTTCCCCAGCCCACCAGTTGATCCCTGTCATTCAGTATCACACGGCGAGGGAAAGCACTCTCAGCTCTCCACCCGCGTTATAATGAATATCACTGATGCAATCAGCTTTCAAGCGCTGAGGCAGAGGCTAAATTCATTTCAGACTGAGAGACAAAAGGTCCCGTGTGGGTGCACAGACAGAGACCAGACCGGCTAATGTAATTCATTATCTTAGACATGCTAACAGCTTGAGTGGCACTGTTAAGCGATCCATCCATGTATGGATTTTTCTCAGCCCATTTAAATTGATATCAGAAACACACTCCGGCTGCTGTTGTCTGTTGGTGTATTACCATGGTGACAGAGTGTCGTCCTCCATGTATAGCCCAAGGTTAACCTTATTTCACGCTGTTAGCGCGCTCTCTGATTTGTGACTAATTTCATTGTTGCTATTACTATTAACATCATTAGTGACCTTATCAGGGATTTGTTTTGTACAGTTTTCATGATAATGATGCACATGACGCATATAAATAATTATGAATACATTTTTGAACACTTATGTATATACTTTTTATATACTTTTTTAACTGAACAAACACTCTCTACCCCAAAAACCCTCTACTGGTGTGTGGCTGTGCCAAAATGTGATTTGCTGAAAGAGTTACTCCCAAGCTGGCAGTATAGCAATGCTGTAAAGATCTTCCTAGCAACACACAGTAACAGAGCACAGAGGTGGATCCCACACTCAACAGAACAAATGTGTAACATGAGAGCGTGCGGGAAACACAGTTTCTCTGTCTGAGGCTTGGAGGGGCGGGGCTTGTTTAGCATCCTTCAAGAAGAGCAGTGGAAAAAAAATCTGAGGTAGTTATAGGAAAAAAAAAGACACAATATTTTGTATTTATAAGGGCAAAATGAAATTTTCTGCATAGAGTTGACCACATTAATTGTGAGCATACTTTGAATGTACACTAAATTTTCTAGTTTGAATGAATAATACATTCCATCTATAACTGCCACTTTCAGTACCTTACCCTAGAATGAATTGATCAGCATTATCAATTACCATTATTGCCACATATGCTATATTATTGTAAGCATTCAGTAAGGCTTAAAATATTACAGTAAATATCACAGTAATATGACAGCAAATGGTTAATGTTTGGTCCATTACTTAAGGGGTTATTAATCACTAGCTAATGTTCTTGCGATGCAATACAGGGCCCGATCTCCCACCTCCTAATTTGTTAGACATTCCACTGATAATTGTTCCCTTTCGATGGTTTTAGAGGTGGGCACACTGAGGTCTTTACAGAGAGTGAGACATTATGCACCCTCTCAGAAGTGGAGCTAGCCAAATCACTTCAGCCACTCCACAGCCAATCACGAAAGCCTTATGACACTTCAAACACAGGAACCCTGGCTGTTCAGCTGGACTAGGAGAAATGCCAGCTTCAGGGATGAGAATATACCCTATCACTACACCTGGCGGTCCTGACCTCTATTACCTCACAGAGGGAGATGTGACCCTGTCCAGACCTGATAAGGACAGCTCTTACTGATGAGTCCATTCAGAGAGGAAATGTCAGACAGACGACCTGACAAACAGATGCGTGTTAAACCAGGATCAGGCAGGCCATTTTGAAAAGGGAAAGATATTTCGGCTGAAAATGACGGAACTAGCAACTGCTGTTTCGATGATAAACTCTGAGCCTAAGCGATACGACATTATCACTCCAAATATTTCATGCTCAGTGACACTTTCGTCTTATTCGTAGGCAATAACCAGACTGGGTAATGCCTCCAAAGACTATGTTAAGTTAATCTATGCCACAGCTCCGGGTCGGCGTATTTCATAATTTTGGGTCATGTGGTCCAAGAATCAGTTTCACCTTCATGAGTTTCTCTATCCGAGAAGCATCCTGGGCCACAGCTTTACACGTAAGTTCAGAGGTTGCTGAAACTGACCAATGATATTTCAAATGTTTACAGAAATCAATATGCTTACATGAAATTTGAGGTCAAATGACATCCCATGTAATTGTATTTTCTGTTACCTTTTTCATGAATATCTGAACTGTTTTCCATAACATGATTTGAAATTGATATTCAGAGTTAGCAGCAATGCTGATGTTCAAGGCCTGCTAACTGATTTATTACCCCAGGAATAACCAACAGCTGTATTACTCCTTATGCACACATCATAAGCTGTTAACCTGCCAAGATTGCCCTGTTTGTCTGAAGTTCAAACACACCCTTGAGAATGCAGCTGAACATGTGTGAATCAGTGTTGTGAGGCAGGTTCCTGGCCACTTCTGGGGTGCCTCGAAGAGAACGTGTCCTGAATGAGTCCTCTAGGTAAATCTAGCAGTCATTTAGTTCAGTCCTTTCTATGGCTTGTTCAGCAATTAAGCTGAAAGTTAAAGTTTCTCTTTGATCTTCAGCACCACTGCACTACTGTCAGTGTTAATGGGAGCAAAAGGCACCATTGGCTTTTACACTCTCAGTGTTAGCTGACAACAAGAAACAGCGTGCTTATACAGGAATGTCCCTGACACATAATTTAATTCCCTTTGATCAGGGCGAAGCTTTTAAATTCACTATTGAAAGAAGTGAACAGGGCAACCAAATAAAACCGAAAGCCCAGTGTCATTTCCTGCTACCTGTCAATTTATGCTACCAGACAAATGGTATATGGTTATACAGGACTGTATTTCTCAGAGGGTTGTTCACCACAGTTGGAAATTACATATTTTTGCTAAAATATGACATCATATTCATTGTTAAATTCAACTAAGGAGTAATATTCACACAGTTGACTGTATACCCATGCAATTATACTTACCGTATGAACTAGGGTGCAGCAACACAGTATTTCGCACAGGAGCAAATGTGGAAGACAATTGTGAGGCTGTGTAATTATACAGGTTATATGACGAGTCTCTGCCAGTCCTGACCCTAAATCCACCTTCTGCCCTTCCCTAATTCCCCCACCCTTACTGGCAACCTGCATCTAAACACAAAGCCTCCCTGACTGCTCATGCAGTTATGCAACATGAACATCACAACACCACACTACACAGCAGTCCCCTGCAGCTACATAATCCTTACATATTCGTCTGCAGAGTCATAAGATAGCCGAATGTCATTTCAATCGAATGTATGACCCTTTGCATGTAATATTGTCATATAATCATATTGCCATGGCAGCTGAGCTTGATAAGCTGTCAATAAGTAAACGAGTGAGGTTCCTGCAGCGGGTCTGAACTGAGATTAAATCCCATCTGGAGTAAAGACAGCCTGTCAGACCTGGCTGGCACTGAGGGCAGGTTAGACACCACCCCCCACCCCCCAAAACACTCGACGAGGTGCTACTAATGAAAGCAGGAAGTGTCACACAGAAGACACGGAAGATACTAGAACATGTGCTGCACGTTCACCCACCGTGTTTTTGGAGAATCCTCCAAAATGCCAGCCGCCCAATCACGGAGCTGTGTGGCCTCAGTGAGGTCACAGACCCTGTGCACTGAACGCCCTTGCAGCAGCGTAGGGGGGGCCTGTCCTTGAAACCTGCAAGCACATCCACAAACAAATCACTGCTCTGCACCGGGAAAGCTCTGCCAGCACACACATAAAACCCAAACAATGTGATTACAGGCCTCTGCATACCCTCCCGTGTGAAATTACATGATTCAGCAAATGACATGTCATGATTTTTATCTTGTAAAACAAGGCGAGTGCAGACATATGTCCGGCACAAGCTGTTTTGGCAAATACTGTGAGAGGGTTTATTCTGCCCCATAAAATGGGGATTGTGCTTTCAAATAAATAAATAAATAAAATAAGGATGATGTATAGAGAGAAGGGCTGGATGGAACAGGAGTAAGACAAACACAGAGCAGAAGAAAAAGAGGTCTAATGCTCGTGCAGTAAAACACCATTACAGGTATACGGGTTTAAAACTCCATCTCATTAAAGCCTGCCAGGTCCCTGCAATCCTGGAATCGTCCATTAAAATGATTAAAGTTGTGCAGCAGTCAGCAGTTGGAAGGGAGCTGGCAGAATGCTAAGGGTCTGGCCAGCAGGGCAGCAGGGTGGCCGAGCAGCATGGTGGTAGCAACATCGGAAAAACTGCAGCATACAAGAGTGACGTACAAAATTTTACATGCACACACATTTTGTAAAGAGAGAGGACAAGGAGACAACTCACCCACCCCAACGCGCACACACCCACCAACCTCAACACATACCAACCTCAGCGCACAGCCATCACTCCAAACAGACACCTTCCCAAACTGAGAGCTGTGGCCCATCTTTGAGCCTGTACCTGGTAGGATTGGCCCTGTAGGGTACAAGCAGGAGAGTGAAATTACTCCCTGTTTTGAACTGAATTTGAGACAGAGTCAGCTCAGCTACAAATATGACAAAATCAAAAAGGCAAAGAAGGATGCATGGAAAGATTTATGTAATTATTAATTTAAATGCATTCATTTAATTTTTATTTTCTGAAAAATACAACCAAAATTACAAGATAATGTAATTTTGGCCAGTTGCTGCAGACCAGGTGGCCACTCTGGCACTGCAGGATAGGGGGCAGCACATAGTCGAAGCACACAGGGCACTCGAACAGGCTGGCCAGGTCGCTGTTGGAGGCCGTGGTGCCGGACAGCGTCGGGACTCGCTGGGAGGGGGCGCACTTGGAGGTTCCTGTGGGCAGTGCTGCGGTGGTTTGGCGACTCATTTCTGCACCATGGCAACCGTGAGGACAGACGAGAGAGAGAGAAGGCCAGCAAATCAATACACAGATACATATCAGAGCCATACATCTGACACAGGCTGATGCGGTACACTTTAAGAGCACTGTTGCTATTAGCATACACATTAGCATTAGCATAATCCAACCAATTCCTCTCCCATTCAGGAGGAACAGAATGAAATTAAGAGGAAGAGGAGCCAGTTTCACTCTCACCAGAGAGCTTAAAACAGAAATTAGAGTAAAAAATTCACTCTTAGGAATAATAATCATAAAGGAATAAGAGTAAAGGATATCTTAGAAGGCTTTGTCAAAAGCTCTCAATTTGTTTTGACTGTATATTGAACACATTCAACTATTCAACTTATGCTACAATGATCTGAGTAACATACAAAAAACTGAAAATCTTCCATTGGTTAAGTGATCCATCACTTTAAAAAGTTTAAGAACGACTCCATTGGAAAGCATGAATCTGCATATTGTTATTGTGGAGAGACTGTCCAACAGTGGTTGCTGGTTTGATTCCCTGCTGGGGCACTGCTGTTGTGCCCTTGGGTGAGGTACTTACCCCACAATTGCTTCAGTAAATATCCACCAGTGTAAGTGGATAAAACTGTAACCTGTGTAAGTTGTCCTGGATAAGAACACCTCCTATACAACAATCATGCAATGACCAGTTTTGGGGAATAGCTGAAGGATGGTAGGATCATTTCAATTCTCTTCTTGAAATCTGGGGTGCTCTAGAGAGAGAGAGAAGTAGTTAATAAACTGCCCCACACATACATGTACATGCGCACCAGAGAAACAGAGGCTGCAACTCAACTCAGCTCTTCTTTCCTCAGGCACTGTACTCTTAGAGACCCCCCCATTCCCCTGTCCCCCCTGACCCCCTGATCCCCTGCCCCCGACCCCCTCCACCCGTACTCACATCCACCCTCCTGATCTATTTTTTCAGTGGCAGGTTGTGTTATATTTCCATCACATGCATTCACTTTTATGTTATTACTAATATTTATATTTATATATTTGTCCCTTTGACAAATGTAAATAAGAATCAATTAAGAAGCAAAATTATTTTAGGGCATGAACCTCAGCACAGTCACATTTTTTAATAATAGTTATTTCTTGGAGCAAACACTGTGGTTGCTTTAATTTTCAATTTTGACAGAATATGCACCAAGCACTGCATCTGTGCCGAGCCACAAGTTAATTCAATTAAAATGATCAGCGAGGCTACGCCACCCACAGAGAGGGGAGGCAGGATGAAATTGGATTCGCAGTTGTACAAACACATTTCATGTCTGGCATTGGAACATCAGCCCATGTGCTGGGTCAGTGTATTTTGCCTTTTATAAAAAAAAGAGATGCGAACAGGGGTCAAAATTAAGTAGATGGCAATCGAAACGGCTTACAAATACAAGTGATCTGAGTTGGTGAAAAACTCAATGGAACATTACATGTGGACATGTACTGTGTGGGTAATATCAAGACTTATCAAATAAAAACATTAAATGAACCATATCATCATTACAAACAGTTAGCAAGAATGACATCACATACCTCTGAGAATAACATTGCAATCGAACTGTTCTACCGTACATAGAGGCAACTGCTGGTCATTACTCATAATTAAAAAATTAAAAATATGAAGGTTAAACATTCAAAATAGTTTGGTGTGTTGAAATAGCATTCAGTGAATATGCTGCATTACTTAGCATAGTGCCATAGCATTTATTTAAATTTATCTATGTGGAGTTTTTTCGAGGGTGACCTGAATGAGGGCAGTGCTAATTTAATGGTGCAGATGTTAGGGGAAACTCTAGCATCAAACATTATGTGACTGACACCCGATCAGTGAGGAAAACATGCTTCCTATCTGTCATCTGCAGATGCAAGGTAGCTAGGTAACTGTGGTGCAACTAATGTGTTCTGCACCATCCCTGGTAAGTAAACTCATGAACTAAATATTTGTGGAGTGCCATGTTGCTTTTAAGCAGAAGCAGTTGAATTATTTCAATGAACAAACATTCCCATATGTTTGAAACTAGCAAAGTTCAGTTATCTTGCCACTTATCTTGCCTAACAACACCATTTTGCTGTGACCATACTCACGATATACCACAGGCTGCCATGCCTTAATCTATATATAAATATATATATATATATATATATATATATATATATATATATATATATATATATATATATATATATTACTAAACATGACCAATGTAGTGTAATTATTAGTGCAGTTATTAATTCCTTATTAATCCTTTATTACAGTATAATTTAGCAGTATTATGAAGTTCTCCTAGGAAGTCTGTGCATTAATTGAACATATTTCTGGTGATACAAGTCCTTCAGAGAGATCCTGGGTTAGTGGAAAGGCACAGGTCTTTGATCTTCTTTTTTTCTGCGCTGAGGAAAGAGCTCTTCCTTTTATCTCGCGGGATGAGACTGGAGACGAAAATCTCTGAAAAAAATGGTTCCTAATCAGCCAGGCTCTCTCTCTGCCTGAGTCTGCCCGCATGAGTCCAGGTGAAAAAGCATGAGTCACTGGAGGAACAGCGGAGCGGCAAAGACACTCCAGCATGTGTTTACTTTTGTCAGATGGCTAATTCCCCCTGTTTATGTCAAGAACCGCAAAAACGCAAGAAGCACAGTGGCTGTCTTTTACAGATATTTCTCAGATGCAATTACCGTCAAAAAACACCTGAATTTTCCTTTTGAGGCAGGAGAGAAAATGCACTGAGAGGAACTAGAGTCTTAATGAAGTGGGGCTCATGGAGATGCTAGACCTTGTGGCTCGTGTAACCCAAATGCTGGTGGCAAAGCTTGACTTTTAAATGTTTACTTGACCAACTTCCTCAATTACCTTTGCTTTTGGTCCAGCCTTTTGTTGCTTGATTAAATATTAACTTTGGCCTGTCTAAAGCCACAATGATACATGCTTTGGAGTCTAATTTAGTGGCGACCCTTTTCCCTCCACGGGAGTTTGCCTCATTTGCAGAGGAAGGAAAAAGTAAAAATAAATAAATAAGTAAATAATTCCAAACCATTGCTGAGCAACAGGAAAGGTCAGAGATCAGGGATGCTGTTCTGCCCACTGAAATCTTTCTGTTATTAATATAAACCCGTGGCATATAATTCATTCATCATTTCTCTGTAAAGTCTGTCTGTCTCTCACAGAAAATGACAGTAAACATATTCCAATAGACACCTTTCTTCAATAAAAGGTAACCATGTTTTCCCTGTTTTGGTAGCTGCATTGAATGATATGCATGTTGTCTGTTATCTTTATTGATTTACTCTTAAAAATAGATGAGCCAGTGCATAATGTTTGGTGGAGAATCTTTCCTCAGACACACTACTTTCAGAATGCAGGATTTAATGCTCATTTCTGAATTGTTGCTCAGATCTGATTTTCTATTCTATTTTTGTCTGACTGATCATACTCAGTTTTGAAAATGGCCTGTATTCGGTATCAGTGTGAAATGTCTTGGATGCACATGTAAACAACAACAAAAGACACATTTGTCCAGAAACAGAGAATTATAACGATGAGGACAACCTGTAGCATTCAGAGTGACGTAAAAATCACTTGGACCACATTAAATGTGCCCAATCCTGACTTGAGCATCCACACACAGGTGACATGCAGATCTCCACATATTCATGTCAGAACTGAAAAGAGGCTAACCTGCCTCATAATAAAGGCATCCGATAACTTCCATTTATTTGACTTCCCAGCATACAAAACCAATAATCTAAGACACATGGTAGCACACGATCCGATTCTGAGTACTTGACCGGGACAGATTTTGTAGGAGATATTCAGGTTAATGTGGGCTGAAATGACTGTAAAACTGTGTTTTTCAGTTGATGTTTATATCATTCATGTAAAGCCAGCAAGAAATGCAGGGAACGGTCATGCATCACTGGATGAGTTCACTGACTGAAAGGCTGGAAGAGAGGGATGTTGCTACACGGTTTCCTATGGATACACAGACCTGGTTCTGACAGCGCAAACACGATTGATTCAGGAACTGCCTCCGAACCCAGTGTAAACTTCTTCCTCTTCTCTGTCAGAGAACAGAGGCATCGCCCTGTGTCACCTCTCTGAACACACACAAACCTCCTCCCTCTAATCAGTACTGCTCCTCTCTCCACCTGACTGTCGCCCACACGTTTCCAGATGAAAAAGCTGCATTTTTGCTGGAGGAACAGCAGAGCGGGAAAGACACTCAAGCATTTATTTACCTCTGTCAGATGGCTAATTCCCCCTGTTTATGTCAAGAACCACAAAAATGCGAGAATGTTTTCTTCCCATCCCTTCCTGTGAACACACACATCTCCACTGTGCATCTCCTCTCTGATCACAGACTTCCTCCCTGCATCTCCCTCTCTTTGAACCGTTTTCTTGTGAGCACACTCACCTCATGTCCGCTGTCAATTAACGCACACACCTCCAAGCACTTAACATGTTTCTCATATATTTCACTGCTCTGGCATCATATTTCCAGTGCAGTACGCCTGTAAGCAGATCGCAGATGTCTACGTCAAGGGTCAAATAAATTAAGGTTGAGTATTCTGACCACAAAGCCACAGAACACACAGAACAGGTGGCATGTTGAAATGAAGCCACTTCTGCAAAGTTGCTCTACCCGGAGCCCGATAGAGGAGCAGAAACCAAGCCGCTCTACCCGGAGCCCGATAGGGGAGCAGAAACCAAGCTGCTCTGCCCGGAGCCCGATAGAGGAGCAGAAACCAAGCCGCTCTACCCGGAGCCCGATAGAGGAGCAGAAACCTGATAAGACCCGGAGAGCTGTCACCACGGCGACGTCCCTGAGGCCACCCTGCCACCTGGACTGCTCGTCTCCAGGGCTTTGCTCCCTTTGATGTCTACTGACACAATGACAGTGACAGAGACTCAGGCTGCCTTGAAAATCAGTGAGAGACTCTGTCCTGCTCTTTAGATCAAGCACATGAACTGAAGACCACTCAATGTAAGTTACAATACACAATTCTCAATTAAATGCATCAAGAATGACCAGGGTAGAAAAATATATATGCAAAAGTATAATATTCATACACTGAAAAACCACCTTCTGTGCTGCAGAATTGAATGACAGATTTTGGTACAAATTTTACCTGATGAAATATTAGTTGATCACTGACAGACTTAACATTCTTGGAAATCAGTGAGAGACTCTGTCCTGCTCAGAACGCAGGCCTGGAATGTCCATCTCTTCCCGTTTCGGCCTCTGTTTGACGGCTTGCAAAAAGTCATCCCTGGCCTTGTTTGGTGAGGAAGAGACCCAGAGCAGATGGATCCAAGGCTTTATTAATGGCTTTAAAGAATTCTATAAAGCAGGTTCATGTTTTAAGTATGAGTACAATTTGAGCACAGATTGTTTTTATTGACAAAAACTATAAAACACATATAAAACACATCAGTGACATTTTGCTGTCTAGATTCTAATGCTCCACAAAAAGGAACAAGTTTAATTTCACTCAGTCTTTATAAGACATAGATAAAACATTCATAAGCATGACATTACTACTTTATACACCATTCATAAACAACTGCAGTGCTTTAGAAAGGCAGGTGTAGATTGTTGCAGTGGTTTTTATGTTACTAAATTACACCATGCATAGGTAAATGTGCTATATCTCTTTGTCAGCCACCATAAAGTGCAAAATTCACTGATTATTTATTTATGGTGATCCTGGAGGGGTGCTCATTGTGGATGCATGTAGGCTTTTAAACATGCAACCAGAAGGAGTAAAAGCATCATTCTGTCTTCATGAAGAAAAATAAAAACATATGAACAAGCATGATTTATTCAACAGCACTTTGCTGTAAACAATGTCACTGCTGATGCTGCACGGTGTGAGTGTGAGGCTGTGTCCGTCTCCGAGGCAGTTACAGTGATGGAGCTGCTCCTCTCACAGAGATACGAATGCACAGCAAGAAAAGATGGACACATTGCAATGCACACACTTTACATCTGTCATGAAATGTGAGTCTTTTTCTACAAGATGGCTGAAGTGACAGTATGGGTCTTTATTTGAGAGAAAATTGAAAAAAAGAGTTATCAAAAAAAAAAACCTATTTGGAAAGACAATCAAACAGTACATTATTTATTAGAAGTTACATACATGGAGGGTTATGGACGCAAAAGGAAGACAGCTCTATCGTTTAGCACTAGGCATCCCTGAGTGGCATCATGACATTTGTGCTATTTGTTGGGTAAAGATGTGATGATGTTTAACAAGATGAAAGCGCTGATATTTCAGAAAACAGCTCAGCCAGCAAATATTCACCCTGATTAACTGACATGGGGGGAAGAACACTGAACAACAGATGATGTTATTAGTGGCTCTTTCCAGAACAAAAGAGGTCCCACAAAGGACACTTTTAGTAAAAAAACTGTTAATTAAATACATTAAAATATCATGGTCTTGTCTCTCGAGATGGCTAAACATTGAATCAGAAAGATAATCTCTTTTGACATTTACTAATGTGAGCACCATGGAAATCATTATCTTTGAATTTGTTCTGCAGATGCAGAATGCCATGGGGAAGGAGACGAAAAGCTGAAAAATCCCACCGTCCCCTTCCCCAACTGAGACCGAACGGGAGGAGAATTAAGGGTCAAATGTTTTGATTATTTCTCATCTAACTTCACTAAACCAGGGGTTGCAATGGGGACAGCCTTATCTGCATTAAGGATGTGTTCATGATTCCATCCTGGTGATATACAAGGAAGGAAGCTAGCATTAGCCTGGCATAAGCCTGTTAGCCAGAGATCTGCAGAGAGTCATGCAGCCATACTGCCTGTTTCTGCTCTGGGGGGTTCCCTCACACTACCTCCCCACTGCCACCTCTTTACTCTTTCATAATGCAGACTTAATAACTGCTAAAAAAGACTTAAGTCCGTTCTCCACTTAACAGCTCCTGAGTGAAGCTAATAGTGGTGTTAGGTAGCTAGCAAGCAGGAAGCAATGATCTACCCAGTGATTAACTGGGTAGGTCAGACCAACCACTTACAATGCGCTGACATCATGGTACAATAGTGACATCATGAAAACTAGCTAGCGGATAGCACTTGGGGAATGGGGTCTGTGCACAGCAAAAACTAATTTCAAAAATGAGATGACTAAATCATAAAGGTGGTATCTTCACATTACCTAAAAAAAACATACCATTAAATATTGGAGCTCAGTTGCAGTAACTGTTCAATGCACCAGTGCAGTAAATGTAAGCAGCACTAAACCTCTTCATTAACAGTGAAAATCAGTCGAGCCCAAAGGCAGAGGCAGGTGCATTGACTGAAGCTCATATGGACGAAAACCACAAATCACACAAGATTTATTTACGTTACTTTCAAACGCCTAAGGCAATGTGCCAAGGTCTTTAAAATAAACATATGACATACATCTGAATAAATGGTATATCTAAATAGGTAAAACCCTAAAACATATAAAATGGTATATCTAAATAGGTAAAACCCTAAAACATATAATTATCCTACCCTCTCTGCAGTGCTCATGAATGCTGGGAGCTTTGTCTAAATGAAAAACCCCATTGTCTTTCCCAGCAGTTCCTCCTGGTGCGCTCTGGTCACAGTGTCATTACATACATGTTAGCAGCACAACTACCATTTCAGTATGTGACAGACTGTCATAACATACATGTTAGCGGCACAACTACCATTTCAGTATGTGACAGACTGTCATAACATACATGTTAGCGGCACAACTACCATTTCAGTATGTGACAGATAGTGTCATAACATACATGTTAGCAGCACAACTACCATTTCAGTATGTGACAGATAGTGTCATAACATACATGTTAGCGGCACAACTACCATTTCAGTATGTGACAGTGTCATAACATACATGTTAGCGGCACAACTACCATTTCAGTATGTGACAGACAGTGTCATTACATACATGTTAGCAGCACAACTACCATTTCAGTATGTGACAGACTGTCATAACATACATGTTAGTGGCACAACTACCATTTCAGTATGTGACAAATAGTGTCATAACATACATGTTAGCAGCACAACTACCATTTCAGTATGTGACAGATAGTGTCATAACATACATGTTAGCGGCACAACTACCATTTCAGTATGTGACAGTGTCATAACATACATGTTAGCGGCACAACTACCATTTCAGTATGTGACAGACAGTGTCATTACATACATGTTAGCGGCACAACTACCATTTCAGTATGTGACAGACTGTCATAACATACATGTTAGCGGCACAACTACCATTTCAGTATGTGACAGACTGTCATAACATACATGTTAGTGGCACAATTACCATTTCAGTATGTGACAGTGTCATAACATACATGTTAGCGGCACAATTACCATTTCAGTATGTGACAGACAGTGTCATAACATACATGTTAGCGGCACAATTACCATTTCAGTATGTGACAGATAGTGTCATAACATACATGTTAGCAGCACAACTACCATTTCAGTATGTGACAGTGTCATAACATATATGTTAGTGGCACAACTACCATTTCAGTATGTGACAGACTGTCATAACATACATGTCAGCAGCACAACTACCATTTCAGTATGTGACAGTGTCATAACATACATGTTAGCAGCACAACTACCATTTCAGTATGTGACAGATAGTGTCATAACATACATGTTAGTGGCACAATTACCATTTCAGTATGTGACAGTGTCATAACATACATGTTAGTGGCACAACTACCATTTCAGTATGTGACAGACTGTCATAACATACATGTCAGCAGCACAACTACCATTTCAGTATGTGACAGACTGTCATAGCATACATGTTAGTGGCACAACTACCATTTCAGTATGTGACAGTGTCATAACATACATGTTAGCAGCACAATTACCATTTCAGTATGTGACAGTGTCATAACATACATGTTAGCAGCACAATTACCATTTCAGTATGTGACAGTGTCATTACATACATGTGAATGTACACTTAAAAATATATTCATTAACATTTATAAACCCATTATTATTGAAGGAGATGGATGCTGGTAGCAAGTTAAAGCTTATCTTAATAGCCGCAAGTTCTCTTTTAACTCCTGTTACCCAAAGTGACCTAATACACCTGCTGGAGTAAAGTTATCCTAATACACCTGCTGGAGCAAAGTTATCCTAATACACCTGCTGGGGCAAAGTTATCCTAATACACCTGCTGGAGCAAAGTTGTTCAAGATGCTTTGTTGGATGTGCAGGGGCCAGTGTGTGTTTATTTAAAACATAACCCCACATGACCGCTATGGTCGAACTCTAACTGAATGGGGTATAGGTGTTTGACTATGGTATGAACACGGTTCTCTCATTCCCCTATCACCAGTGTGTCAGAACAGTAGCTGTCTGCTCAGAGCGCCTCACAGGATTAATATGTAACTTTAAAAGCAACATTAAAGCAGGTGAAAATAGCTCACTTTCTGAAAAGTTAATGGGCTGCAGGTTATGCATATTTAAGAAATTATGCAGAGAAGGTAGCACCCCGGAGCACGGGTAACAGCCTGGCCACCTCAATATATAATTTAGGCCAGGAAAAACAGCCTCTTTACCCCTGAAACAGCTGTCACTGCGCTAATTGAGTGCTTTGATCTCGGCTGAACTGAACGACTTCAAGCTCAGAGGAAAAATGAAGACACCAGCTCTGTTTTAGAAACGAGATGACCGAGACCATGCGTAAGAGAAGAAGCGCCTAATAAATGTTTGCTTAGAAACCTATATCTGAATGTGCTGTCAATGATGGCAAGCTTTTCATGTGATTGTATTTTTGTTTACACAATGTTTTAGGGGGTCCTGCAGTGAGGGCACTACATATGTAACTTTAAAAGCTTCCATTGGCGCAATAACCTTGCTCTCTGATTGAAATTTATTTCTCTGACAGTTAACAGCTGTGTTGCTTTCTAAAGTATACAAAAAATTCTGAAACTCTCACTACTCACTAATAGTCTGCTATCATTTCCATCAAAGTTTGAAATTTTGTCTTAAGTGGAAATGACTGAAGGAGAATGTCAAACCAGTAATCTGTGACTGCTTCCCTGTGGCAGATCACCTTTCTGATCAGATGAGTGGTTGGTAGGGTATCTGAGTTTTTTTTACATTGTTCTAAAACAGCTGTGGGTTGGTACAATTATGTGCACACTTCAGCTCAAACATGGTAAACGATATCTGTTCCACAGTCGTCCATGGAGTGTATTCACATGATCTGTGTAAACTCAAAGTTAAAGTAGTTTCAGACTCTTGTACAGTTTGTGTATGCCTCAATTCAGATTAGTGATGTAACTGATTAAATACAATCTGTTTAAATCAATTTGTGTAACTACTTGTAAAATCCAACCTAAAATGGTGACCCTGAGTTTTGTAAGACAAGTTCTATCACACTTGTTTTTAGTATCAGAAACAATCATTTGGGCATGACAACCAGAAACAATGATTCATAAAGTAACTCATTCAAAATTCATAAAGTAAGTCAACAGAATGATAGAAGTATATAAAAATACCAAAGATATTTCAAGATCTTATACTTTTCTGTTTTCAGATAGATCAGAGAGTCAGCTACATATTTCAAAGAGTACTCAATTTGGTCAAAAAATCAAACCTTGTTCAGTGCTGGTTTCAACAAAGTACGAAAATGGCTGCTTTCACCATTCGCTTGTGTGACATGCAGGCATACACTGGCATGCATTAATGGACAGATCTTTCCATGGTTATTATTTATTTATTTTTTGCTAAATGCCGCTTCGCACAGCTATCCCATGTAGCATAACAACACCACTTCAGATACAGAGCATCTGATTGCATGCTTAAGAAGAGTTTCCATCCATTCTGTTTTTCCATTAGATATAAAATGGCCTTTGGAATTGCGTGTTATTGTGTGTAAAGTGCCTCCGCCTTTAAAACTGTGCAGCAACAGGAGATACCCCAGAATAGGCAGCAGGCAGCTAAGCAGAGATTCCAAGAATACATTTAGGAGGCAGACTGCTACTTTGAATTAGTTTATGTCTGATGGTCTGATGCACTTTAAAGTTTTATAATAAAATTTTACCGTTTTCGTTTTCAGCAGGTACGTCAAGTGAAATTTGTTACATACATATACACGTACACATATTTACATATACATATGTGCATATACACATATGGAGTACCAGTCAAAAGCTTGCACGCACCTGATTAAGATAATGGGAAACATTCCGAGACATTTTGATCTAGAGATTTATGTGTAATGCTTGAAATTTGTTTCTTAGGCAAATATAAATAGTGAAGTTAATGTCTAAGTGTGATATAATTAAATGTATGAAACGTGTGAAAAACTGTATGAAAATAATTTATAATAAATGTATAAAATAATTCTATAATTCAATAAGATATAGCTTTTATTTGTTCAACACTAGGTGATCACTTTATAATTCCATTTGTGTCATTTCATAGTGTCGATGTCTTTAATATTATTCTGAAATGTAAATAGCAAAATAAAGAAAAACATTGAAAGCTGTAAGAGTGCTGTAAGAGACCTGCACTGCCTCAGTGAGCTGCTCTTTTCATTTCAGCAACTGAGGAACATTTGTTAAGATAAAAAGAAAAGCAACTAAATACAGCAGAGGTCAGTTCATGCTTCAGCTGAATGATGACACCACTGAATGATTGGTACATAACACAAACATGTCTGTAATTGCAGAAAACATTTTGTTCATTTATCTGAATCCTACTTTGAAACAGATTGGATTCGATGGCACATACCTTTAGCTTGCAGTTTAAAATACTGTTTGCATTGTCAGCAAATGAGCTGATGACAAATGAATATGACACATATGACAAAATAACTTTTTTATTTTCACCAGTTTGCATTGAACTCATAGACACAGTTTTTTGTTCTGTTGAATGGGAAAATGGCAGAGGGAGGAGTTATATCAAAAATGAAGAGAACCTTATTATTTTAATAGACATGTTCACTGATTACATTGTGTATTTCCAGAATAAAAAGCTGTCACATGGTTCTACTCCGCGGGTGGTGTGAATATTTGGTGTCTCTGTGTGTACGAGCTCATCTGTCATCACTAATCTCAGCATTCCTTACAGACGTCTACTGTCTCAGAATTTCCTGCACAGCGCTGACAGCATTCTGCCTTTGTACCCCGCTCACAAAAATAAAAGATATTAACTTCCACCATTAACCCTCCAAACTATTTTTCATTACCTTACAAAGCTCAAAGCCTGCCGAACAGCCTGCCGAACAGCCTGCCACTGCAGCCTGCCGAACAGCCTGCCACTGCAGCCTGCCGAACAGCCTGCCACTGCAGCCTGCCACTGCAGCCTGCTGAACAGCCTGCCACTGCAGCCTGCGGAACAGCCTGCGGAACAGCCTGCCGAACAGCCTGCCGAACAGCCTGCCGAACAGCCTGCTGAACAGCCTGCCACTGCAGCCTGCGGAACAGCCTGCTGAACAGCATGCCACTGCAGCCTGCCGAACAGCCTGCCGAACAGCCTGCTGAACAGCCTGCCACTGCAGCCTGCCGAACAGCCTGCCGAACAGCCTGTCGAACATTCTGCCGAACAGCCTGCCGAACAGCCTGCCGCTGCAGCCTGCCGAACAGCCTGCCGAACAGCCTGCCACTGCCGAACAGCCTGCCACTGCAGCCTGCCGAACAGCCTGCCACTGCAGTCTGCCGAACAGCCTGCCACTGCAGTCTGCCGAACAACCTGCCACTGCAGCCTGCCGAACAGCCTGCTGAACAGCCTGCCACTGCCGAACAGCTGCCACTGCAGCCTGCCGAACAGCCTGCCACTGCAGTCTGCTGAACAGCCTGCCACTGCAGTCTGCCGAACAGCCTGCCACTGCAGCCTGCCGAACAACCTGCCACTGCAGCCTGCCGAACAGCCTGCTGAACAGCCTGCCACTGCCGAACAGCTGCCACTGCAGCCTGCCGAACAGCCTGCCACTGCAGTCTGCCGAACAGCCTGCCACTGCAGTCTGCCGAACAGCCTGCCACTGCAGCCTGCCGAACAGCCTGCCGAACAGCCTGCCACTGCCGAACAGCCTGCCACTGCAGCCTGCCGAACAGCCTGCCACTGCAGTCTGCCGAACAGCCTGCCACTGCCGAACAGCCTACCACTGCAGCCTGCCGAACAGCCTGCCGAACAGCCTACCACTGCAGCCTGCCGAACAGCCTGCCACTGCAGCCTGCCGAACAGCCTGCCACTGCAGTCTGCCGAACAACCTGCCACTGCAGCCTGCCAGCTAACAGCAACTGCCGTGTTTGGCACTGGACACCTGAGTCTCTGCAGGTCAGGGGTCTGTGAGGATCCCACAGCGAGGGAGTAACTTCACTGTGACAACACATACATGTGCATCGTTTTTCTTTGTTTGCTCTCTTCTGCTTAAATGAGCTGTAGTTGCACTTCACTATGTTCATGTAAACAACATATTAATGAGTATTTTATTATTAAGGAGTACTTTTGAATATTTGCACATTCTGACCAAATTTCAGGGTTTGAGGGTGACTTTAAGTGGAGAGAATCTGTGTATCTATCAGATTAGATTACATTAGATTATACTTTATTAATGCCAGTAGAGAAACTGCATACCACCATGGCAATGACATAATCAGAGGCTCATACAAAAGAACAAGACAAGCAACTGATATTGCAGCATTTCTCATTAATACCTGCATGGTGGGTTTGCTTGAAAATGCATGTTCAATAATAAAACACCATATTTAAATTCATATTTAAATTCAGATTTGATTTCATATCCCTGAAATGCAGGGTTGGATGGCTGGATCACCTACCTTGGCAGTGCGTTGTATGGTTCAGCTATGCTGTGAGCATGAGCAGAGAAACACAATCCTGAGAATAAACAATAAATGCTTCCCGCTGTTCTGCCTCTTACCAGTGTGGGTCTACGAAATGCCCAAAATAAAAGCACACAAAGAGCAAAAGTAATGCATCAAACAGCCCGCGGATGAGTTTTGAAGGTGCCAATTTTATTAAACTCACATCCACTAAAACCCCTGTCTCACATTTGCCAAAATGCCTCTGTGTCACACCTGCCAGCACCAGATGAGGAGCACACAGGTGGAAGAGGAGGAAGAGAGCAGCTCTGCCAGCCCGTAACAAGTTCATTTAAAGCCAGAGCCAGAGCTCTGGAATGAGACTCTCTCAGCTGCGTTAGACCGCAGGCGCACACGGGACACTGCAGTGTGGCTCAAGAACACACTGACCCAGGATCAGGTGTCACTGCGTCAGTGTAACTGGCACCATTTATACCGTTCACTAAAGTCTCTGTCCTGACCATATTTCCCCTCATAAAACGGTTCAACATTCAAGATTTCATGTTTTTAACAGTACAACTTACGGCTGCACTGAGTCTGAGCCTAAATGAGATTTATGACCGGTGTGAAAGAAACACCTATGAAGCAGAGATCAGAAGGAAACACAGACAAATAAAGACACACACACACACACACACACACACACACACACAAATACACACACACACACACACACAATTACACATACACACAGCAGTGCGCATTTATATTTGATATCTGAAATAATTCTGAGAAGGGACATTGGGACATATCCATTTTACAACAAAAAAGGTAGAGTATATTAAGCCGGACTTAGTATGGAAGAGCAAAAAGTCATCAGAAACAATTTATTACTATTGATCTTCTCCATAAATTCCAGCCATTCAATTCTGCTGCTGTGGTTTCTGGATCCAGGGGGACCCCCCCTGTTCACACACATTCATATCCCTGAGTTTCAAAGGCCAGTCAGTTCACTAGTGCATTATTTATCAGCAGTGCAACCCGGCGAGTCGCTGAGACGTCTGAGGAGAGCGTCTCCGGCAGACCTCTCACTGCAATTATAAATACATCAAAAAACAACACTTCAGAGAATATTAAAAAAATGGAGAATGGAGTGCCGCAGGGGGGGTCTATCAGATGCCCTCACATCATGCCCTGTTTACGCATTGTGTGTTTCTGTGCTATTTGCATCAGGACTCGTTTACCTGTAAAAGGAAAAGGGATGCCTAATTGTCACTGCAAGACATACATACATGACAAAAGACACATGGCCGCCCCCTGCTTTGATCTGCAGGGCCGTTTTGGAAGTGTGTGCTTAATATTACATGCTCTCTGTTCCATTAGAGTTACACTGAGAGAGAAATTTTAACGATGGCACCCAGCAGAATCGCAGGCATCTATTCGGCTCGAGTTTCACCTCAAAAGAAATCTCTCCTTTGAGCGCACGTTTTATTGGGTTATTTTGAAAAAGCAGAGGTCAAGGAGAGCCACGGACGATGGAGAGGATTTTCTTTAATACGTGAGCGCGAGAGCAGAGCCCGAGCACAACATGAGGCAAGATCGTTCCTATCCTCTTAATTAGGCCTGTGAGAGCTGGAGCCAGCATGCTAATTAAATATCCATCGGGGTCTGACTTGCACTGGTCTAAGCGCCTGAGACCAGGGTCTTTGGGAGCAGACTCTCAGAGAGCAATCAGTGCGGAGGAAAACTGGGAGAGAAAAAGAATGGTTCCAAAAAAGGCTTTTACCCTGTTGCTATGAGATCTGTCCCCACTTAAACAAAAATATGAAATGCAGAGATATTACAGGTGAATTACTGACCCAATCATTCAGAAACATAAAACTGAAAAAGGGAAAATGCAGACAGGTTTTTGCCATTTTTTATTGCTTTTTTGTGTCAGTATGTTTCAGCACATCTTTCACCATCAGAAAGATGTACAGTCTACAGACCTGCATGTTTCTCCTGCTGCTGCTGTATAAACCCAGCCCAGACAGGAGTGCTGATATTTTTCCATACGGTATACAACTGACATCAGCCTTTTCCAATGTTAATGCATAAAATATTAAAAATGACAAATGTCAAAAACAACAAACACATATGAGTTTAAAAAAACCACATAGCCTTGGCATGAAAATACAAGGTTATTTTTATCTCATCTTACCCCCCCCGCGCCAATTACAAATAAATCATGACACTAAAATAGTTTCAGTTTGAAACTTTATTGGAATGAAAAATGAATACACTTGACAACCTTTCCTGTGATGAGCTTCCACTAAATAAACTGAATATTTTACAGTATTTCCATGATATACCCAACTTATTCAGTACAGGTAGTTCAAGAGGCGAGGAATATACCCAAAAGTAAACATCAAAAACACTCAGGGAGGAGGGTTCAGAAACATTTATATTGTAAGGGAACGGGAGATGCCTGACAAAATATGAACTGTGGCACAACAAATAAGGGACTGTTGCTCAAATAAACATTCTCAGGCCATAAACAACAGCCACCTGGCTGAGGAATGTGTCCCTGCTCCTCCACACCAAGGAACTGTACGACAGGATGGGTCACCAGGGGGGTAGGGAGAGTCAGAGGGCACGGGAACTTGATGACTCCAAATCCTTCAGTGACCAATGGTGAAATCCCAATCCTCAGCTATAAACTACTATTTCTGTATGTTCTGTTTGGTTCAAGTTATACATGTCTTGTTTGGTCTCATTTTGATCCACACAATGCGAGTAGCAAAGGGGTGATAGTTCTATAACAATAGGGGGTCTCCTCACCACTGTGCTGAAAATTGGCTCAGAAAGCTAAAAGCTAAAAGTCAGTCTTAAATATTGCACTATTCTGACGAGTCTGCAGTCCCTAGATGGGCCGCTGAAATGGCAGTGAGTTATATTAAATGTGCTGGTACGGTATCCTACGTCGTGGACTATGTAGCCTGATCACCTACAAGCCAAGGCAAACTAAGATTTCCTGGGATGCTAAGTAGAATTGGGAATTGGGGAACTAAAACATAGGTTAGCATAAAATGGAGTCAGATTTTAGTTGTTAGATTTAGCATCATTACTTCCAAAGACGCAACACACACATCCGCCTTCAACAGCCACCACTTCCCTCATTGGTTCTGACTGGCTGTCCTACAATCTCAACAATAAACACAGCAGTCACGATCTTTCTAACCACGTTTTAGAGCAGAAACTTGCTTTTCTAATTACATTTTAATTCCAAATATCCGCAGATGACGTGGTGCACAGACACCACTTTTTACACACCCTTTACCCTGGAATTACCTGAAGCTGCTATCCACTGCTACCACTGGGCCTGCTACAACTATGATTCAAAGGAGCTGATTAAGTATTTCAGTTTAATCATCACTACTGTTCAAGTACTGCACACAGCCCACAGTCAAGAGAAATGTATTTTTATTTAAATTTATTTTTAAATCTCGAAATATAGTTTACCGAAGCTTTTGGATGTAGGCATTACAGCAGAAAATCTTGTTAAACCCACAGTCTGAGAAAGCCACATTTGCTGTGTAAATACACGTTTGCCTTGCAAATGTACTCAGTTGAAGGATATCTATAATGTCTGATTTAACAATTGGCTGTATAAAGGAAAAGATAACTTTCCAGGTCTAGCGACCTTGTATCCGTGGGCATGGAGACTGCTTTTCTAAAACCAAATCAATCAATAAAGGGAAATCATGTCAAGTTTAGTTGTGAATACATGTTTTGTATGTTGTCTGTTTAAATAATTATCGCACTCAGTTCTGTAAAGAGAGTTTCTTTTTGGAAAAACAGCTAA